>NC_080722.1:430000-435000 GCF_019097595.1 Hemibagrus wyckioides | reverse complement strand
AATCTAGTGCTCTGATTGCTCCTCAGACCTCTTCACTGACCAGCTACTGGATTCACACTGGTCTAATGACTCTCACTGTGGGATTAGTAAATACAGAACAAGGTTTTTACACGTATTTCTACCTAAATCACTCATTACAGGTTCCAATGTTTTTATTTTATTAGCATGAAATTTGATTATTTTCTAGAAATAAAAGCTTGAAGCAAAATGATCAGATAACAGACAGGTTTAATCTTTAGAAATAGGTTTAATAATTGTAAAAATAATTTACTGAGAGAAATACACTGATCAGCCATAACATTAAGACCACCTGTCTAATATTCTGTTGATCCCCCTTTGCTGCCAAAACAGCCCTGACCCCTCGAGACATGGACTCCACTAGATCCCTGAAGGTGTGCTGTGGGATCTGGATCACCAAGATGTTAGCAGCAGATCCTTTAAGTCCTGTAAGTTGAGAGGTGGAGCCTCCATGGACTTAAAGGATACTTTTGATAGATACTGACCACTGCAGACCGGGAACACCCCACAAGAGCTGCAGTTTTGGAGATGATCCAGTGGTCTAGCCATCACAATTTGGCCCTTTTGGTCAAACTCGCTCAAATCCTTACACTTGTCCATTTTTCCTGCTTCTAACATCAACTTTGAGGACAAAATGTTCACCTGCTGTCTAATATATCCCACCCACTAACAGGGGCCATGATGAGGAGATACTCAGTCTTATTCACTTCACCTGGCACTGGTCATAATGTTATGATTGATCTATTCAATTCAATTCAATTCAGTTTATTTTGTATAGCACCTTTTACAATGAACATTGTCTAAAAGCAGCTTTACAAAAGAAGAAAACAGAGAAAGGGGAGGGGGAAATGAAAAATAATAATAATAATAAATAAGAAATAACTAATTAACTAGAAATAAGAATAAATTATTAAATTCTATAATTAGACTATTTTATCCCTAATGAGAAGCCTGTGGCAACGGTGGCAAGGAAAAACTCCCTGGGATGGAAAGGAAGAAACCTTGAGAGGAACCAGGCTCAGAAGGGAACCCATCCTCCTCTGGGTGACACTAAACAGAAAATAATTAACTGTAACTGATTAATGTCCTTTCTACAACAGAAATCAATGACCATGAGGAACTATTAGGTCAGTGTAGTTTCTAAGGTCATTATAAACACTAGTTCTTTGCTGTCACAAGCTGACAGATGAAATGGCAGATCTGTGATGGTGTGAAAGTCCCCAAGTGTCTCTGTCCATGGCTGTCTCCTGGTCCACACAGATCCATCCACAGCATCAGTGGGCACCATCAGTGGGCGAGACTCTGACCAGGGGTAGGGCAGTGGTCACACTGGAAACTGGTGAACACTGGGAGCTCAGGAGTGGGGTGTATAGCTCCACAGAGAAGGTAGAGAGAGAAAGAGAAAGATATTAAGTTTCTGATCATGTGATGTTTAAGACAATGTAGAATTATGTGTAAAGTGCAGGCAGGGACTCCAGCAAGACTAGCTATGACATCATAACTAAAAGGGAGAGCCAGAAGGTCACAGACATGAAGGCTTCCCGGGACATAAAGCATCCAACCACTTCACAGTCAGTGACCTGAGTGACTTGTGAGGGTGGTAAGATGACAGCATCCAACACATCCCAGTCACCAAACACTCTATGACCATGAACCTTCCAGATCTGCTCCTTTACATAAGAAAACTATACATTAAAAGCTCGACTAAACAAATGTGTCTTCAGCCTAGACTTAAACATTGAGACTGTGTCTGAATCCCCAACACTAATTGGAAGGCTGTTCCATAACTGTGGGGCTTTGAAAGAGAAAGCTCCGCCCCCTGCTGTAGCCTTTGCTACTTGAGGTACTACCAAGTAACCAGCACCCTTTGATCGGAGTAGGCGTGGCGGATCATAAAAGACTAAAAGATCGCTCAGGTACTGTGGCGCGAGACCATTTAGTGCTTTATAGGTCAGTAACAGTATTTTATAATCAATGTGAAATTTGACTGGGAGCCAATGTAGTGTGGCTAAAATAGGAGTGATGTGTTCATATCTTCTGGTTCTAGTTAGGACTCTAGCTGCTGCATTCTGGACTAACTGGAGCTTGTTCCTGCTCCTACTGGAACATCCAGACAGTAAGACATTACAATAATCCAACCTAGAGCTAACAAAAGCATGAACTAATTTTTCTGCATCATGAAGCGACAACATATTTCTTATCTTAGCAATATTCCTAAGATGGAAGAAGGCTACCCGAGTGATATTATCTACATGAGCTTCAAATGAAAGACCAGAGTCAATAATCACACCAAGATCTTTTACTGCTGGACAAGATGAAACTAAAAGACCATCCACCATTACTCTGTAATCAGAAAGCTCACTTCTAACTGCCTGTGGTCCTAGTACAAGCACCTCTGTCTTGTCTGAATTAAGCAGGAGGAAGTTAGTGGCCATCCAATGTCTAATGTCCTTTACACATTCTTCTATCTTAATAAGCTGGTGTCTCTCATCTGATTTAGAATGAAACATATAGCTGTGTGTCATCGGCATAACAGTGGAAGCTAATACCATGTTTATGAATAATTACACCAAGGGGTAACATATATAGGGAGAAAAGCAGTGGGCCTAAGACAGAACCTTGTGGAACACCAAACATAACCTTGGTATGCATGGAGAAGTGACCATCTAGATCTACAAACTGATAACGGTCAGTCAAATAAGACCTGAGCCAGGAGAGGGCTGTTCCTTTAACACCAACATGTTCTAGTCTATCAAGTAGAACAGTGTGGTCAATGGTGTCAAAAGCTGCACTAAGATCCAGTAACACCAGTAAGGAGACACAACCCTGATCAGAGGTCAGTAACAGGTCATTGACCACTTTAACCAGTGCTGTCTCTGTGCTATGATGAGGCCTAAATCCTGACTGATACATTTCATAAATGTTATTTCTATGCAGGTCTGAACATAACTGCTGTGCTACAGCCTTTTCTAGGATCTTGGAGATAAAGGGCAGGTTTGATATCGGTCTATAGTTAGACAGCTGACAGGGGTCGAGGTCCGGTTTTTAATCAAGGGTTTGATAACTGCTGGCTTAAAAGATTTAGGCACATAGCCAGTGCTTAGAGAAGAATTAATTACTTTTAGAAGGGGTTCAGTAGCTACTGGTAATATCTGTTTAAGGAAAGATGTGGGTAAAGGATCTAGGATGCAGGTAGAAGATTTTGAAGAAGAAATTAGTGAAATTAGATCAGGCTCTTGAAGTGGAGTGAAGCACTCTAAGCTCTGATCAGAAATAGTTATATTATCTAAAGGATTATCTATCAAATAATATGGTTTTAAATTAATAGTCTGAATTTTTTGCCTGATATTGTCATGAAGTCATTGCTGCTAAATGTAGATGGTGTGCGCTTTTCTACAGTGGTTTTACTCCTAGTTAGTTTTGCTACAGTGCTAAATAAAAATTTAGGATTGTTTTTGTTATCTTCGATTAGGGCAGAGAGATACGCTGATCTAGCAGCACTAAGAGAATTTTTGAATCTCAGAAGGCTTTCCTTCCACGCAATCTGGAATACTGCTAATTTAGTTTGACGCCATTTACGCTCTAGTTTCCTAGCTGATTGTTTTAAAGCTCGTGTGTGGTCGTTGTACCAGGGTGCTAGTTTCTTCTCTTTAATTATTTTCCTTTTAAGTGGAGCTACAGTGTCTAGGGTGTTCCGAAATAATGACTCCAAGTAATCAGTCGCCTGGTGAAGTGTATTAACAGTGACATTTTCTGATACACAGGATATATATTTTTGTTGCAGTTTGTTGGTGTTTCACGTCACAATGTGCAGATGTAACCTGCAGTGTTTTTGTGCTTTTTTTTGAGGAATAAATCTTGAACTGGTGAAATCACGAGCACAGAGTCCTTCTAAACTCTGCAGGTGTAGAGAGGTCAGTAAGGAGCCTCTGTGAGAGCTGGACTTATCATCTGTTCTGACCTCATACAATGCGTCTCAGAGCAAATCTGAGGAGGTTTCTCAGGATATCACAGAGCTCGCTTGATCATGTCTTCATTTCTATGATTAAAAGTGGAGGAAGTGAATAGGATTAGTAAGTGATGCAACTTCCTGTTGAATATGTGATGTCACGTGTGAAATTTCCTCAAAGAAACTGTGAAAATGAGATTGTTGTGTTTTTGTATCTAAAATCTCAAGTTTCAGTAAAATCTGCACTGTGTAAATGAATTATTATTATTATTATTATTATTATTATTATTATTATTACTGCAGATGTGTGAAATTCTAGCAGTTTTCCAGATGGAGATATATTTATTATTTTACATCAAAATATTATTATTATGAATTAACAGCAAATTTAAATTCCACATTTCTCAATGTGTCTGTGGTACAAGTGGAGTTGATGTAGTTGTTACTGATGTTGTTATTGTTGATGTTGTTGTTTATGTTTTTATTATTGACATTGTTCTTGATGATGTCATTATTTTTGATATTGTTGATGTTGTTTATGTTGTTATTGTTGATGTTACTGATGTTGTTGATTATGTTATTGTTGATGTTGTTGTTGTTTTTATTGACATTGTTGATGTTTTTATTATTGACGTTGTTGTTGATGTCATTGTTTTTGATATTGTTGTTGATGTTGATGTCATTGTTTTTGATATTGTTGTTGTTGTTGATGTCATTGTTTTTGATATTGTTGTTGTTGTTGATGTCATTGTTTTTGATATTGTTGTTGATGTCATTGTTTTTGATATTGTTGTTGATGTTGATGTCATTGTTTTTGATATTGTTGTTGATGTTGATGTCATTGTTTTTGATATTGTTGTTGATGTCATTGTTTTTGATATTGTTGTTGATGTTGATGTCATTGTTTTTGATATTGTTGTTGATGTTGATGTCATTGTTTTTGATATTGTTGTTGATGTTGATGTCATTGTTTTTGATATTGTTGTTGATGTTGATGTCATTGTTTTTGATATTGTTGTTGTTGTTGATGTCA
>NC_080722.1:392500-410000 GCF_019097595.1 Hemibagrus wyckioides | reverse complement strand
TACAAATCACACACACACACACACACAAATCACACACTCACACACAAATCACACACACACACACAAATTACGCACACACAGACACACAAATCACACAGACACATACAAATCACACACACACAAATTATACACACACACACAAATCACACACACACATACAAATCACACACACACACACACACAAATCACACACACACACACACACACACAAATTATACACACACACACAAATCACACACACACACACACATACATATCACACACACACAAATCACACACACACAAATCACACACACACAAATTACACACGCACAAATTACACACACACACACACAAATCACACACACACACACAAATCACACACACACACAAATCACAAACACACACAGACACACAAATCACACACACAAATTACACACGCACAAATTCACACAAAATCACACACACAGACAAATCACACACACACACACACACAAATCACACACACACACAAATCACACACACACACAGAAATCACACACACACACACAAATCACACACACACACAAATCACACACACACACACACAAATCACACACACACACACAAATCACACACACACACGAATCACACACACACACAGAAATCACACACACACACATACAAATCACACACACACACAAATCACACACACACACACACACAAATTACGCACACACAGACACACAAATCACACAGACACACATGCAAATCACACACACACACACACACACACAAATCACACACACACATACAAATCACACACACACACACACACATACAAATCACACACACACACAAATCACACACACACACACAAATTACGCACAGACAGACACACAAATCACACAGACACACATACAAATCACACACACACACAAATTATGCACACACACACAAATCACACACACACACACACATATCACACACACACACACACATATCACACACACACACACAAATCACACACACACATACAAATCACACACACACACACACATATCACACACACACACACACATATCACACACACACACACAAATCACACACACACATACAAATCACACACACACACAAATCACACACACACATACAAATCACACACACACACACACATATCACACACACACACACAAATCACACACACACATACAAATCACACACACACACACACATATCACACACACACACACACACACATATCACACACACACACAAATCACACACACAAATCACACACACACACACACACAAATTACACACACACACACACAAATTACACACGCATGCACAAATTACACACACACACACACACACACACAAATCACAAACACACACAGACACACAAATCACACACACACAAATTACACACGCACAAATTACACACACACACACACAAATCACAGACACACACAGACACACAAATCACACACTCACACACAAATCACAAACACACACAGACACACAAATCACACACTCACACACAAATCACACACACACAGACACACAAATCACACACACACAAATTACACATGCACAAATTACACACACTCACACACAAATCACACACACACAGAAATCACCCACACACAGAAATCACACACACACACAAATCACAAACACACACAGACACACAAATTACACACGCATGCACAAATTACACACACACACACACACAAATCACACACTCACACAAACACACAAATTACACACACACAGACACACAAATCACACACACACAAATCACACACACACACACACAAATCACAGACACACAAATCACACACACAGAGTAAGATTTATCTAAACTTAATCTTTTAGTTAATCCGAGGACAAAAATTCCAGACGCTGATAATAATAATAATAATAATAACAATAATAATAATAATAATAATAATAATAATAATACTAATAACAATAATAATAATAATAATAATAATACTAATAACAATAATAATAATAATAATACTAATAACAACAATAATAATAATAATAACAATAATAATAATAATAATAATAATAATAATAATAACAATAATAATAATACTAATAACAACAATAATAATAATAACAATAATAATAATAATAATAATAATAATAATAACAATAATAATAATACTAATAACAACAATAATAATAATAATAATAATAATAATAATATAAACAGATCGGTTTAATGGAGTAATTGTGAATCTCAGACGGTTTACAGACTGGACTTTATGGGGTAGGGTTTTTTTTTACAGCACATCCCCAAGAGTTTTAATTCATTTATAACAGGTGAGTTTAACACAAAATATCCTGATATTTAATGCTGTGGAATGCTCACGGTACAGTCCGATCACCTGTCCGTCTGTCCGTCCGATCACCTGTCTGTCCGATCACCTGTCCGTCTGTCCGTCCGATCACCTGTCTGTCCGATCACCTGTCCGTCTGTCCGTCCGATCACCTGTCTGTCCGATCACCTGTCCGTCTGTCCGTCCGATCACCTGTCTGTCCGATCACCTGTCCGTCCGATCACCTGTCCGTCTGTTCGTCCGATCACCTGTCTGTCCGATCACCTGTCCGTCTGTCCGTCCGATCACCTGTCTGTCCGATCACCTGTCTGTCCGATCACCTGTCCGTCTGTTCGTCCGATCACCTGTCTGTCCGATCACCTGTCCGTCTGTCCGTCCGATCACCTCTCTGTCCGATCACCTGTCTGTCCGATCACCTGTCTGTTCGATCACCTGTCTGTCCAATCACCTGTCTGTCCGATCACCTGTCCGTCTGTCCGTCCGATCACCTGTCTGTCCGATCACCTGTCCGTCTGTCCGTCCGATCACCTGTCTGTCCGATCACCTGTCCGTCTGTCCGTCCGATCACCTGTCTGTCCGTTCACCTGTCCGTCTGTCCGTCCGATCACCTGTCTGTCCGATCACCTGTCCGTCCGATCACCTGTCCGTCTGTTCGTCCGATCACCTGTCTGTCCGATCACCTGTCCGTCTGTCCGTCCGATCACCTGTCTGTCCGATCACCTGTCTGTCCGATCACCTGTCCGTCTGTTCGTCCGATCACCTGTCTGTCCGATCACCTGTCCGTCTGTCCGTCCGATCACCTCTCTGTCCGATCACCTGTCTGTCCGATCACCTGTCTGTTCGATCACCTGTCTGTCCAATCACCTGTCTGTCCGATCACCTGTCCGTCTGTCCGTCCGATCACCTGTCTGTCCGATCACCTGTCCGTCTGTCCGTCCGATCACCTGTCTGTCCGATCACCTGTCCGTCTGTCCGTCCGATCACCTGTCTGTCCGATCACCTGTCCGTCTGTCCGTCCGATCACCTGTCCGTCTGTCCGTCCGATCACCTGTCTGTCCGATCACCTGTCTGTCCGATCACCTGTCCGTCTGTCCGTCCGATCACCTGTCTGTCCGATCACCTGTCCGTCTGTCCGTCCGATCACCTCTCTGTCCGATCACCTGTCTGTCCGATCACCTGTCTGTTCGATCACCTGTCTGTCCAATCACCTGTCTGTCCGATCACCTGTCCGTCTGTCCGTCCGATCACCTGTCCGTCCGATCACCTGTCTGTCCAATCACCTGTCTGTCCGATCACCTGTCTGTCCGATCACCTGTCTGTCCGATCACCTGTCTGTCCGATCACCTGTCCTGGAGAATTAATCAACATTGTGTAACAAAAACAACAACAGAGGATTATTTGGTCGTTTAATTGAAGATATTTGGGGCTTGGAAGAATAGCTAAAAGAATTTGGTGATTCATTTCCATGTCCACCACACGATGGCGATGTGACTCAGAGTGTGTGTGTGTATGAGTGTGTGTGTGTGTGTGTGTGTGTGTGTGTGTGTGTGTGTGTGTGAGTGTGTGTGTGTTTTAGACCGCTACATGAGCTTCATATCCAGACCGGCGGAGCTCCAGCTCACAGCTCCATCAACTCAGGAGTTTTCTCTCCATCTCCTCTCCATCTTCTCTCCATCTCCTCAGGTTTATTTCCGCTCGGAGGAACACACCGCGCGGCGCTTTTCACAGCTCGGTTTCTTTGTACCGAGACCCGTGATGGTGAATAACTGAGTGTGTGTTCGGGAAGCGGCTGAGGAGGAAAGTTGCCTGGGATCTCTGGGAAAAATCCGATCTCCTCTGCTGTCTGGAGTCTGATTCCTCTGAGGATATCTCATTACACACGGATGCGTTTCAGACCAACTGAAGATTTCCGCGAGACACACAGGAATAACTCTCTCTCTCTCTCTCTCTCTCTCTCTCTCTCTCTCTCTCTCTGAGATGTTGGATAAGTTGGTAAACTGGACGCACGCGCTGGGATTCATTTACATTTGCATATGATCAACCGGATCTGGTGACGTCACAGCGACATAACAAACACATCAAGAAACAATAAAAGTGTACCTGCATACTGAACTGCACTGAACCACGTGACCGCTCCTGCTTCCTGATGATGATGATGATGATGAAGTAATTACTGTCAATGATCAGTTCATCATAGTTATAAAATTGTGATGGAGAATATTACACTGACTGACTGTAAGGAAGTCCCGCTCTTTTGGATTTAACACACACACACACACACACACACTCACACACACACACACACTCACACACACTCACACACACGTTTACAGTGAAGGATACGCAGACAGAAGCACAAGATGATGAGACTAACGTGTGTTTTACTGCTTCTGCATTTCCACTACGGAGCTGCTCAAGGTAAGACATGCTGGTCTGTGTGTGTGTGTGAGTGTGTGTGTGTGTGTGTGTGTGTGTAATCAATCTAACTTTTCGACACATTTCAGATGGACAGTGCAGTAAAATGATCAGGATCATCAGTGCTGAGATTCTCACAGATATTAGATTCTCATTAAGTTTCTTTAGCAGCAGTTTTTATCGTAATGTGACATTTTACTGTGGATCTGTTGACCTATGTCCTGAAGAAAATCTCTATATACATATTATTTATTTTATTTACACTGATTGTTTGTTAATGCTGCATTCCTACAGCACCCCCTGGTGGCCACAATAGAAATGCTAGCATCACTTAAAGCTTTGAACATCCCTTAATATTAAATAAACATTCCATCATGTGTATAAGTGACTGGATTTTTACTGAGTGGACATGACGTGAATAGTTTGCTATAAATCACGACTCGATATTTTGCACGAAATCGTGGCTGCAGGTCTGCGTTTTTCCCGAGGCTGTGTAGCGGAGAGACGTGTAAAGACTGGAATTCTCCTGGAATTGTCTTTAGATAGATCAAGTATGAAGCTGTAGCTGTTCAGATGTTTGTTGGTGATTGGGTGTTGGATTATTTTCAGCATGATGAAGTGACACAAGTCTGATCTTCTGCAGTAATGTGACACACGTCTGATTCCCACTGATCAGATCAGACCTCAGACACCTTCACAGCGGGAAACTTGGTGATTTTCTCGATATTCTAAGAAGCGATTGAAGCAATGGAGAAATGGAGTGAAAGAGTTGCTCAGGAAGTCAGTGTGCTCATGTGGTGTGTTTTCACATTAAAGACAGATGTTTATAGATACACTACATTGGTACAAATCTACAGCCTGTATCTCAGACACACGGACAGATGAGAGGAATGAAAAGAGAGACTGGTCAGGGACTGGCCAGGGGATGGACGGTTATATCTGCTATAACATAAGAACAGGAAGTAACTCGTTTTTCCAGCATTCTACATCATTAAACACAACATTTAACAAATAATACACTACAATAAACACATAATACACTACAATAAACAGATAATACACTACAATAAACACATAATACACTACAATAAACAGATAATACACTACAATAAACACATAATACACTACAATAAACACATAATACACTACAATAAACACATAATACACTACAATAAACAGATAATACACTACAATAAACAGATAATACACTACAATAAACAGATAATACACTACAATAAACACATAATACACTACAATAAACAGATAATACACTACAATAAACAGATAATACACTACAATAAACAGATAATACACTACAATAAACAGATAATACACTACAATAAACACATAATACACTACAATAAACAGATAATACACTACAATAAACAGATAATACACTACAATAAACAGATAATACACTACAATAAACAGATAATACACTACAATAAACAGATAATACACTACAATAAACAGATAATACACTACAATAAACACATAATACACTACAATAAACACATAATACACTACAATAAACAGGGCTATGGTACCTTAGTGGTGAAGGTGTTGGATTACTGATCAGATGGTTGTGAGTTCTAATCCCAGGTCCACCAAGCTACCACTGCTGGGCCCCTGAGCAAGGCCCTTAACCCTCAATGGCTCAGTTGTATAAAAATGGGAAAAAATGCAAGTCACTCTGGATAAGGGCATCTGCTAAATGTAAACAATATGACATCTCATTCATATTTAATAAATATAAAAATAAAAAAATAAAAGATGCTAACCCTAACTCTGCTTCATCACACCTCCATTCAGTTCAGATGGTTTACAAACGTTCCTCAACTACTGCAATTATTATAAATCATTCCTTTCCAAGGTTTTTTCAATTCTTTTCAGACCTGTTGAACATTGTGTGTGTGTGTGTGTGTGTGTGTGTTTGAGTGTGTGTGTGTGTGTGTGTTACCATCCGTGTGTGTGTGTGTTACCATCCATGTGTGTGTGTGTGTGTGTGTTTGAGTGTGTGTGTGTTTGTGTGTGTGTGTTACCATCCGTGTGTGTGTGTGTGCGTGTGTTACCATCCGTGTGTGTGTGTGTTACCATCCATGTGTGTGTGTGTGTGTGTGTTTGTGTGTGTGTGTGTGTGTGTTTGAGTGTGTGTGTGTTTGTGTGTGTGTGTTACCATCCGTGTGTGTGTGTGTGCGTGTGTTACCATCCGTGTGTGTGTGTGTTACCATCCATGTGTGTGTGTGTGTGTGTTTGTGTGTGTGTGTTACCATCCGTGTGTGTGTGTGTGCGTGTGTTACCATCCGTGTGTGTGTGTTACCATCCATGTGTGTGTGTGTGTGTGTTTGTGTGTGTGTGTGTGTGTGTGTGTGTTTGAGTGTGTGTGTGTTTGTGTGTGTGTGTTACCATCCGTGTGTGTGTGTGTGCATGTGTGTTACCATCCGTGTGTGTGTGTGTTACCATCCATGTGTGTGTGTGTGTGTGTGTGTGTTTGTGTGTGTGTGTTACCATCCGTGTGTGTGTGTGCGTGTGTGTTACCATCCGTGTGTGTGTGTGTTACCATCCATGTGTGTGTGTGTGTGTGTTTGTGTGTGTGTGTGTGTTACCATCCGTGTGTGTGCGTGTGTGTGTGTTACCATCCGTGTGTGTGTGTTACCATCCATGTGTGTGTGTGTGTGTGTTACCATCCATGTGTGTGTGTGTGTGTGTTTGTGTGTGTGTGTGTGTGTGTGAGATGTTAATTCATGCTGCGCTCAGCTTCAACCCTTCATCTGTTCCTTAAACACTCTGATTGGCTGGTTACATCCCACACGCTAAGCAAAAAGAGCTCTTGTTTAAAATAGCACGAGTGATTACAGCTGCCAAGACACACACATACACACACACACACACACACACAAACACACACACACACATACACACACACACACACACATACACACACACACACACACAAACACACACACACAGAGTGAGGCAGTTAGCCAGGTCGCAGGTTTTAAACACTCACTATGTGTCCTTTTTGAGTCACGGCTAAGAGTAACACACTGTCATAGAAATCACACACACACACACACACACACACATTCTCTCTCTCTTTCTCTTTAGTGTGAGAAATCTTTCTGTCTCTCATTTCATTCTCAGTGCTCTTTTTTCTGACATTTTCACCATTTGTCTTTTTTCAATCATCTGTTCTGTTCATCTCTCCTAACGTCTCCTCACCATGGTTATCTTTTCACCCTGCTCTCTCTCTCCATCTCTCTCTCTCTCTCTCTCTCTGTCTCTCTCTCTATCTCTCTCTGTCTGTGTCTGCCCCCCCCCATTCTTGGTCCCCCTCTCTCTGCCCCCCACCCCCACCAAAAGGGGAAAGGTTGTGTATATTTGAATGTTCTGGGTGTTTTGGATCTATCACTAATCTTTGTCATCATCATCATCGTCAGTAATGATGGGTTTGTACTCATCACCTGGAGTTATATCTCCTGCTGATCTTCTAGGAGATAAGATGCAGTGATATCTCCAGACAGGTGTGCAGTATGTAATGTACTGAGATGATGGGTTTGGTCTGAACTCCTGGAGATTGTCTGGGATTAAATGCTCTGAATGATGGCAGTAATGATCAGTGTGTCACTCTACACTGAGGGAGTGAAGGATCTGGGTGTAATTATAAACAGGAAGTGTGTGGTGAAGGGTGTGTTCTGGGGTCTGTGACGTCTGCTGAGGAGAAGAAATAATGTGTAGGGCTGCAGATAGCTCTCTCTACATTATGAGGTGTCTCTCTTTACATTACAAGGAGTCAGTTGCTCTCCATTATGAGGTGTCTCTCTCTCTCTTGCTACATTACGAGGTGTCTCTCTCTCTCCATTATGAGGTGTCTCTCCCTCTCTCTCTCTCTTTCTACATTATGAGGTGTCTCTCTCTCCATTATGAGGTGTCTCTCCCTCTCTCTCTCTTTCTACATTATGAGGTGTCTCTCTCTCCATTATGAGGTGTCTCTCCCTCTCTCTCTCTCTCTTTCTACACTATGAGGTGTCTCTCTCTCCATTATGAGGGCTCTCTCTCTCTCTCTCCCTCTCTCTCTCTCTCTTTCTATATTATGAGGTGTCTCTCTCTCCATTATGAGGTGTCTCTCCCTCTCTCTCTCTCTATTTCTACATTATGAGGTGTCTCTCTCTCCATTATGAGGGCTCTCTCTCTCTCTCTCTCTCTCTCTATGAGATGTCATTCTCTCCATAACGAGGTGTTTCATGCTCTATGTAATTAGACCTCTTCTCAGTTCATAAATGTTGGTTGTTCTTTGGACATGACTTGGTCTCCACATCAGGTGTCAGTTGCACTTTGTTTGTTGGTTTTTGTCAGTAGATGTTTGTTGGTCAGTAGATGTTTGTTGGTCAGTAGATGTTTGTTGGTCAGTAGATGTTTGTTGGTCTCTCTCCTCGTCATTCTGTTTGTTCTTGTCTTTATTTAGTTAGATTTTTTCATTCTTTCTTTCGGTTTGTTCTATTGTCGCACTAAATTAGACCATTTTGTCTATTTTACCAATAAGAGCGATTTATGTCTCTGTCCCTTTTTATCTCTGTCTCTTTATTGTGTGTGTGTGTGTGTGAGCATGTATGTGTGTGTGTGTGTGTGAGCATGTATGTGTGTGTGTGTGTGTGAGCATGTATGTGTGTGTGTGTGTGTGTGTGTGTGTGTGTGTGTGTGAGCATGTGTGTGTGTGTGTGTGTGTGTGTGAGCATGTGTGTGTGTGTTAGCTGAAAGGCTGCAGAGTGATATAGAGAAACAGTAGTAATGAGCCGAGACTAGTGTGTCTCCTTAGCATTTCTGGCTAATCACACACATCGTTAAGAGCATTGTGGGTGAAGATAACTGTGTGTGTGTGTGCGCGTGTGGTGTGTGTGTGTGTGCACGTGTGGTGTGTGTGTGTGTGCGCGTGTGGTGTGTGTGTGTGTGTGTGCACGTGTGGTGTGTGTGTGTGTGTGTGTGTGTGTGTGTGCGTGTGTGTGCGTGCATGCGTGCGTGTGTGTGTGTGTGTAATAGGTTTATAAAATGTGTGTGTGTGTGTATGTGCGCATGTGGTGTGTGTGTGTGCGTGTGTGTGTGTGTGTGTGTAATAGGTTTATAAAATGTGTGTGTGTGTGTGCGCGTGTGGTGTGTGTGTGCGCGTATGGTGTGTGTGTGTGTGTGTGTGCACGTGTGGTGTGTGTGTGTGCGCGTGCATGCGTGTGTGTGTGTGCGTGTGTGTGTGTGTGCGTGTGTGCGTGTGTGTGCATGCATGCGTGCGTGTGTGTGTGCGTGTGTGTGTGTGCGTGTGTGTGTGTAATAGGTTTATAAAATGTGTGTGTGTGTGTGTGCGCATGTGGTGTGTGTGTGTGCGTGTGTGTGTGTGTGTGTGTGTAATAGGTTTATAAAATGTGCTTATGTCTTTGATGGCAGGTGGGAGCATTTGAAGTGGCAAATCATGGCTGTGTGTGTGTGTGTGTGTAGGAGTGTGTGTGTAGTTGAATTCAGCATGGTGGAGAATTCCTTGTAGGGAATGGCATTCAGTCTATGATAGTGCCATGACACACACACACACACACACACACACGTCCCATAATAATATATATATTTCATTTCAGTCTGATTTACTCTCATCACTGTTGTGAAGTTTAACTCTGATATCTACAAAATATATCTCTAACTATGAAATGTGTGTGTGTGTGTGTGTGTGTGTGTGTGCGTGTGTGTGTGGTTTATAATGTTGTAGAGGTTCTTCAGTGGGAGTCTCACGGTCACGCTCTGAACTCTGAATCAGCCTGAAACAGAGAAATGTGGCAAAAAATCTCCTCCTTCTTTTCCTCCTTTCTCCTTCACACGTTCCCTCTCTCTTCTCTTTTCCCATTCATCCATCCATTGTGCCGCATTTTTCTCTCCTACAAGCTTTCTTCCACCATCACCCAATTTGAGTCGAGAATATCAGCAAAAATTTTACAAAAAATTTAGCTTGTGATCTACAGGAGGGTTTGTTGATAACACACAAATTTGATGGCAGAGTTGCTCAACAGGAGTCCAGGAGGCATCTCAGACAGGTTCCCTGAACCACCTCAACTGTTTCCTTTTGATAGAGCAGCGACTTCCTGAATGTCCGAGCTCTTCACCTGCTTTTTAAGACTCAGACACCCAAGAGCAAGCTCAGATCTGCAACTTCATTCTGTTGGTCACTTGTGACCATAGGTGATGATGGAGACATTGATAGCTTCACCTTTTTTGCTCTCCGTTCACCCCAGCAGACAGGTACAATACCCACATACCCCCTGACACTGCACTGACCAGTACATCATGCCTCAGTTCCATTATTACCCTCACTCGTTACTTAAACGTTGGAACACAATTTCTGGCCCTCCTTCCTAAAAACAGGGACCACTTCTCCAGTGTCCACTGTCTGTGACCTCCACACAATGTTGGAAAGGTGTGTCAGCCACGACAACATCAAGAGCCTTCAGGATCTCAAGGTGAAGCTCATCCACCCATGGAGCACTGCTATTAAACAGATGTTTAACTACCACAGTGACCACAGTGACCTAGTGATAGACAAGTCCTCCAACTTTACTTCTTTAATGAAATGCATGTCTTCTGGACTCAGGTGGTCTGTAAAGTACTTCTTTCCCCATGCCACTATGTCCCCAGTTCTCCATCCCTGCTGTAAACAGTATGAGTAAATCCCTGCGTCTCTTCCTGAGTCACCTGCCGTTTTATCAGAATGTCTTTGAGGCTGAACGAAAATCACTTTCTCCTTGAGTGGGATTGTTGCTGTCACACACTGAGAACAGTGAATAAGCGAATACCAGAAAAATGTCTCTATAAATAACTCTGAATAACTCCTGCCACTTCCAGGTTTTTGCTTCCACAACTGCCGTTGCTGTACTCCACTTGGCCCGCTGGTGTCTGTCCACTGCTTCTGGAGTCTGAAAAAAAGCTCAAAAGGCTTCCTTATGCCTTTAGCTCCAGGTTTCACCAGTGGGTTTACGGATTATTCCAACAACTATGGGGTCTCCTGTGAGGGCAATTTCCAGTGCCTTATCCAAGGATTCCAAGAAGGCTGTATACTCTGAAGGAATTTTTAGTCAAACACAGTTGGAGTCTCCTGACACAAAGCCAAAGAGAAGACACCCTCTGGTTCACCAGGGGAAACTTTGCTGTGTTACTTTACAGCCACTTCTGCTCTGCTCACCCAGGGCAACACCAGAGTAGAATAGAGTCCAGCCTTTCTCCAGAGTCCAGCCCCTCTCCAGGAGCTTGGTTCCACTATATCTATATCTAAATGGTATCTATCCACCTCCCCTCTAGCTCCGGCTCCTTCAATGAGAAAGTTTACGTTATTTTCAGTAGCCAGGGATTGGTTTGCCAAGGACACTGCTGTCCACTGCCACCATCCACACCACACCAGACACTTACTACTCCTCCTGCAGGTGGTGGGTCCACAAGTAGCTTATTTGGGCTATGCCCAGCTAGGCCTCATGGGTAAGCTCTCAACCACCTGGTGCTCACAGATGAACCTCCTTTCTTCTGGGTGAGGTATCAGGGTTCTGTTTTTGCTTTCATAAGGATCTATGACTTGCTGTTAGTCTGGACACTCACCCAGGACTAGTTTGCTTTGGGAATTCTAAGAATAGTGAGGCACACAAACCCTCCACCACAGTTATGTGGTGATTCATGGAGGGAATGACCTGAGGTTAAGAAACAAATTTGCAGTTTTACCTTTTACCTTCAAATGTTATTACATTATTATTAACATTACAATAATACATTGTTATTATTGGTCCCAGTGGCTTTTAGTCTTTCTCCTTTGTTAAGTGGTGAGGAAAGAAAGTGCTTGGCCCCCTCAATTGCTGCCTGCATCTATGTTCTATACTTGTGTTCTCTTTTCATTTTTATTTATTTTATTTTCTGTGTCCTATATTTTTCTTTTCCTTCTAAATATCCTTGGATTATTTTTTTTGTTTGATTATGTAATTTATTTTGTCATACTGGGTTTCTTTAGTTACTTCTTTAGTAACTTTATGAACACACACACACTACACAAAGAGCTGGAGAAGCTTCAGAGAGGCTTTGTAAAGACAAAGAGACAGAGTTAAGAGAGCGAGACACACACACACACACACACACAAACACACACACAAACACACACACACACACGAACACACACAGTGACTGAAACGACCCTAAACTGTTAACATATTCATTGAGCTGCTAAATTCTAAATAAATGAGATGTTTTTGAATCTCCTCATTATGAAAGATGTTTCTTTTTTGGATCTTTTTCCTTTCTACCGCCTTTAGAGGGAGACCAAAAAAATGTGATGATTATATGCTCTTTTTTCATGCAGCGTCTGTTTATAGACCTCACTTTGTGTTACTTGTTTACATCTAGTCTGGATGAGCAGGAGTACAGAAGTGTGTTACTCAAAAGCAGCTTTGAAGCATCTCATTGTCTTGGCTGTTGTGTATATTGATGTTTCTTCATCCATCTCAGTGTGACAGTGTTCCTGTGTTAATTACACCGCAGTGATGTCAGCAGGCCATGATTGATCGACTTCCCGCTTGTTAAGTGATTAATTAGCATACTGATGAGCTCACAGCTCTAAAGACGTTTAGGAGACTAATGACCTTGTTCTTCTTTCTGAATGGGGCATGTTTTAGCTCCAACATGTTCACTAAGGCAACGTCCTCACTTAGAGAGCTTAGAGATAAGGCTGGAGAGCAAAGTATCATCTTCACACAGACTCTGATCCATAACGTAATTTCCATCAGATCGCTTATCCCTAACCACACTTCTCCACTTTCATCAGATTCCTCATCCCTAAACATGCCTCTTCTCCATTTTCATCAATTCCCAGGATCAATAAAGATGTTTTTTCTCCATTTCCTTGGTTCTTTGATCAGTAAACATGTTTATTCTCTATTTCCATGTTGTTGAACGGGGTCAGTTGTGGAGTCAGACCGTTTCTCCCTGTAGTGAATCATGGGTCATGGTAGATATTGCCTACAGAACTAATAAAGCTGAACCAAGACTTTACAGACACAAAAGAAAGAATAAAGTTGGTTTCTTTATTTAAGAGTTTATTCTGCTCTTTAAGAGTACACATGTGGAATATATAGTGTGCAATTCCTCATGATTCATGATGGCTTGATGTTACTATGACAACAAAATATCCTTATTGTCCACATCAGTGTGAGTCATTTTAATGAGTAACAAACCCTTTAGTGTCTGTTAGACCTTTAGCTCTCTCAGTGACCGCCTTATTAATCTGTACTGAACTGTGGGGTAAAAGTGGGGAATTTACCCTGAGGCTTAGTGCATCTCTGAGACTGATATGCAGCTGTTCCAGTGTAGAGAACAAACTGACCGAGGGTTTGAGAGGGTAGGTGCTACCTGTTCACTCAGGTGTATACCAAAGAATCTTCTCTTAGGTGAGCTTCTATCAGGAAAGAGGCCAACAATCAGATCCAGTCTACACCTCCCAGATTACACCTCCCAGTCTACACCTCCCAGATTACACCTCCCAGTCTACACCTCCCAGATTACACCTCCCAGTCTACACCTCCCAGATTACACCTCCCAGTCTACACCTCCCAGATTACACCTCCCAGTCTACACCTCCCAGATTACACCTCCCAGTCTACACCTCCCAGTCTACACCTCCCAGATTACACCTCCCAGTCTACACCTCCCAGATTACACCTCCCAGTCTACACCTCCCAGTTTACACCTCCCAGATTACATCTCCCAGTCTACACCTCCCAGATTACAGCTCTCAGTCTACACCTCCCAGATTACATCTCCCAGTCTACATCTCCCAGTCTACACCTCCCAGATTACAGCTCTCAGTCTACACCTCCCAGATTACATCTCCCAGTCTACATCTCCCAGTCTACACCTCCCAGATTACACCTCCCAGTCTACACCTCCCAGATTACAGCTCCTAGTCTACACCTCCCAGATTACATCTCCCAGTCTACACCTCCCAGATTACACCTCCCAGTCTACACCTCCCAGTCTACACCTCCCAGTCTACACCTCCCAGATTACACCTCCCAGTCTACACCTCCCAGATTACAGCTCCCAGTCTACACCTCCCAGATTACACCTCCCAGTCTCCACCTCCCAGATTACACCTCCCAGTCTACACCTCCCAGATTACAGCTCCCAGTCTACACCTCCCAGATTACACCTCCCAGATTACACCTCCCAGATTACATCTCCCAGTCTACACCTCCCAGTCTACACCTCCCAGATTACACCTCCCAGTCTACACCTCCCAGTCTACACCTCCCAGATTACATCTCCCAGTCTACACCTCCCAGATTACATCTCCCAGTCTACACCTCCCAGATTACACCTCCCAGATTACATCTCCCAGTCTACACCTCCCAGTCTACATCTCCCAGATTACATCTCCCAGTCTACACCTCCCAGATTACAGCTCCCAGTCTACACCTCCCAGTCTACACCTCCCAGATTACACCTCCCAGTCTACACCTCCCAGATTACAGCTCCCAGTCTACACCTCCCAGATTACACCTCCCAGTCTACACCTCCCAGATTACATCTCCCAGTCTACACCTCCCAGATTACATCTCCCAGTCTACACCTCCCAGATTACACCTCCCAGATTACATCTCCCAGTCTACACCTCCCAGTCTACACCTCCCAGATTACACCTCCCAGTCTACACCTCCCAGATTACAGCTCCCAGTCTACACCTCCCAGATTACAGCTCCCAGTCTACACCTCCCAGTCTACACCTCCCAGTCTACACCTCCCAGATTACACCTCCCAGATTACACCTCCCAGTCTACACCTCCCAGATTACAGCTCCCAGTCTACACCTCCCAGATTACAGCTCCCAGATTACACCTCCCAGTCTACACCTCCCAGTCTACACCTCCCAGATTACACCTCCCAGTCTACACCTCCCAGATTACATCTCCCAGTCTACACCTCCCAGATTACACCTCCCAGTCTACACCTCCCAGTCTACACCTCCCAGATTACAGCTCCCAGTCTACACCTCCCAGATTACAGCTCCCAGTCTACACCTCCCAGTCTACACCTCCCAGATTACACCTCCCAGTCTACACCTCCCAGATTACAGCTCCCAGTCTACACCTCCCAGTCTACACCTCCCAGATTACACCTCCCAGTCTACACCTCCCAGATTACAGCTCCCAGTCTACACCTCCCAGTCTACACCTCCCAGATTACAGCTCCCAGTCTACACCTCCCAGTCTACATCTCCCAGATTACATCTCCCAGTCTACACCTCCCAGATTACAGCTCCCAGTCTACACCTCCCAGTCTACACCTCCCAGATTACATCTCCCAGTCTACACCTCCCAGATTACATCTCCCAGTCTACACCTCCCAGATTACATCTCCCAGTCTACACCTCCCAGATTACACCTCCCAGTCTACACCTCCCAGATTACATCTCCCAGTCTACACCTCCCAGATTACATCTCCCAGTCTACACCTCCCAGTCTACACCTCCCAGATTACATCTCCCAGTCTACACCTCCCAGATTACATCTCCCAGTCTACACCTCCCAGTCTACACCTCCCAGATTACACCTCCCAGTCTACACCTCCCAGATTACAGCTCCCAGTCTACACCTCCCAGTCTACACCTCCCAGATTACACCTCCCAGTCTACACCTCCCAGATTACATCTCCCAGTCTACACCTCCCAGTCTACATCTCCCAGATTACATCTCCCAGTCTACACCTCCCAGATTACAGCTCCCAGTCTACACCTCCCAGTCTACACCTCCCAGATTACAGCTCCCAGTCTACACCTCCCAGATTACATCTCCCAGTCTACACCTCCCAGATTACATCTCCCAGTCTACACCTCCCAGATTACATCTCCCAGTCTACACCTCCCAGATTACATCTCCTAGTCTACACCTCCCAGATTACATCTCCCAGTCTACACCTCCCAGTCTACACCTCCCAGATTACACCTCCCAGTCTACACCTCCCAGATTACACCTCCCAGTCTACACCTCCCAGATTACACCTCCCAGATTACACCTCCCAGTCTACACCTCCCAGTTTACACCTCCCAGATTACATCTCCCAGTCTACACCTCCCAGATTACACCTCCCAGTCTACACCTCCCAGATTACATCTCCTAGTCTACACCTCCCAGATTACATCTCCCAGTCTACACCTCCCAGTCTACACCTCCCAGATTACACCTCCCAGTCTACACCTCCCAGATTACACCTCCCAGTCTACACCTCCCAGATTACACCTCCCAGATTACACCTCCCAGTCTACACCTCCCAGTTTACACCTCCCAGATTACATCTCCCAGTCTACACCTCCCAGATTACATCTCCCAGTCTACACTTCCCAGTCTACACCTCCCAGATTACACCTCCCAGTCTACACCTCCCAGTCTACACCTCCCAGATTACATCTCCCAGTCTACATCTCCCAGTCTACACCTCCCAGATTACATCTCCCAGTCTACACTTCCCAGTCTACACCTCCCAGATTACATCTCCCAGTCTACACCTCCCAGATTACACCTCCCAGTCTACACCTCCCAGATTACATCTCCTAGTCTACACCTCCCAGATTACATCTCCCAGTCTACACCTCCCAGTCTACACCTCCCAGATTACACCTCCCAGTCTACACCTCCCAGATTACACCTCCCAGTCTACACCTCCCAGATTACACCTCCCAGATTACACCTCCCAGTCTACACCTCCCAGTTTACACC
>NC_080722.1:380000-390000 GCF_019097595.1 Hemibagrus wyckioides | reverse complement strand
TGTGGACCAGATCCAAACGCTTGACTCGAACCAGAGCCAGAACCAGAACCGCTACAGAGAGTCAGTAGAAGCTGCTGTGTTTATCTACTGTCCTCACTTTCAAATCCAAACGTTTTACTTTGTTATTTTTGTGCCATGGACTTCCTGTTTTATGATTGGCTGATCCAACTGTCCAATCAGGACCCAGCTCTCGTGTGTGAACTTCACTACAGCCAGCAGTATTGCAGCAGTATTGCAGGAGGTCAGATGTATAAAACACTGCTCCATTACTCCAGCTTGTCTTCAGGGTGAAGAATGAAGAACGTTCTCCACATGCTTCCACATCTTCAGGCTCTTCTCCAGTTTCCACATCCTTACACAGAAAGCCTGAGATTCCATCTGACTTGGATCAGATGCTAGGAAGATTTAAAGAGATTTTTGAGGAATGTTCTTCAGGCCCATGTGTGTCTGTGTTCCATGTAGAGAACTTAGAACAGCTTTGGTTTGGTTTCCATCCTGTTGTAGAATCAGTGTGACTGTACTGGACCTGGATTCTGGAACCTGGGGTGGTTTAGTGGTGAAGAATTTGGGTTATTGATCAGAAAGTTCATGAAGAACATTAACGTTTCTACTGTATTTACTGATGGTTTTTCTCCTGGTGTTTCACTCCACACTTGGAAGACACATTGTCCTGTTTCTCACTGAAACAGTGATGTCCAGATGTTTAGCTTTCAGTGGACTGAAAAGACGCATGGACTTCAGCAGCCACATGGTGCTTGTGTGGATCAGACTGGACTCCTGATCTACAGGCTTACTCTAAACGATATCTCACGGTACTTCAGTGAAGGTCTCAGATGATTCAGATATTAGTCATTACTTCAAAGTGTATTATTTTATCTCATTGCATTTATTTCAGCCATGGGAGTGTTTTATTCCGGATATTTCCATCATCAGAACACATCACTCCAAATGAGATTTTCTCCTTAATGTGTTTGTTCAGTTCAGACCTACAGGTTTGTTCTCCTCATCACCAGACAATCCATGAAGGTGAAGGTGAAGGTGAGGGTGAGAGTGGACACGTCACAATCCACATGAAGCCAACTGCTGATCATGGTGCGTCACCTGAGTAACACACCCTGCGCACTTCTCCACCCAATTCCTGGCCCACTTCCACATCCATGAGCTCACGGATGCACCTGATAGGCTGATATTGATTTGGAGCGAGAGAATGCTCCCTCCCTGAGGAGACGGACAGTTTAGTTCTCCTGGACTCAGATGGACGTGGCATCTCTTGTACTCAGACTCATGAACACTTTTCTGTTGTGTTTTCAGGAGTCCAGTTAATAATAATTTGTAGACGAGTTGTTTTTGAGCTTTTTGGATTAAACTCATCTCCTGAAGTGACCGGTCAGTCAGGATGATAGCTATAAGATCATTTAGAAATGTAATAAATATAATCATGCTGTTTGTGGTTTCTACACATGAAACTAAATAAATAAATAAACCATGTCCCTGTTGCAGTGCTTCACATGTTCCTGAGGATCCCTGATCTTCACTGCATCAGAGTTCTGATGATTAACCTGGAGGCTTCGGGTTCCTCCAGACTTCTCCATAAATATTTCACAAATTTATTCCTTCATCTAACACACAGCAATGAAATATCGATTAAACAGCAAACACAGAGGAGAAGTGAAACTCAGTAAATAGATGACATGTTGTGTGTGTGTGTGTGTGTTATAATGCAGGTCATAGTGCAGTACAATGTAATCGAACTGGTTTAATTAGAGCAGATAAGATAACGATCATGAGGATGAAAGTGTGTTTATCTGGATTATACAGGCAGGTCACTTCATTATAGAGGATTTCGGAGAAATTATAATACAGAAAATGTGTGTGTGTGTGTGTGTTTACCCTCCACACCACTACACCTCATACCCTCACCACATGATTTAATAACCATGGCCTGTGGGCAGATTTATTTCGGTGCTATAATTAAGAACAGTCGTTAGAGGCACTTCTGCTGGTGTGTGTGTGTGTGAGAGAGTGTGTGTGCATTGTTTTTTTAATGCATAGTGTAAAATTGACCCCAAAATCCTAAACTCTGATTGGTTATTATTATTTCAACACTCCAGGGGCGGAGTTTAGAGTTACAGGGTGCTGTCCTAAGCGCCGCCCCCTTTGTGTTATTGATGAATTCCTTTTTATGTGCACTGGGAGATGTGGAAGGAGGAGTAAAATGGGAACACTGCTTCAAACGTTAGCAGAAAATTTGTGTCCTCTGTCTCTCACACACACACACACAGAAACACACACACACACAGAAATACACACACACACACAGCCCACATGGCAGAAATGCAGCTCCATATGGAGAACCCAGCTGTGGAGGACGGCTGTGTCTCATTCACTCTGTCCAGAAACATGGACACTGACGTTCACGCTGCCAGACAGCCGGGCCTCGTCCCAATCCAATAAAACACTCCATCTGCAGTAGAGGAAGTGGAACAGAAGTGTAGATTTCAAGACAGTGGGGTGGAGTCCTCATGGATTTATCAGAACACAGCCATGGACTGGTGCTGCATGTGACTATATACATGTGATAAAAGTTTCTGCCCCTCAGGGGACTCTGGGGTAGTGTATACCAAGAGCTTTAGTTTCTGCTGTAAAGAACTTTCTCCTTAATTATAATAAGTAATAAAAACCAGAACATGTCCCAAACCAATACAGTGTGTGTGTGTGTGTGTGTTAGGGCAAATCTTTGTTGTCTCTTCACTATGGAAACTGTCTCTGTCTGGACTGGAGAAATATTTTTATCTTTTACCTGCTCATTATTTCTTTATTTCCATTTTCTACCCCTTAAATCCGTCCCTGGACACTTCAGAGAGAGTAAACAAGCTGGACCCCTCACTTCTCCTCACTCCACTTCAGGCTTCACTAACGAGCGCTTGTTTACGAGCGCAGCTCAGCCTCAGGAAGTGACAATAAAAGTGAACTTCACAATGATTTTACTGTCTGACAGAAGCTCCGCCCACAAACACTCTGCAGGTCTGACTGGACGCTGGCTTATTAAACCTAGGAAACACTAGAATCCTCCCCTGCTTAGTGACCCTAGAGGTAGAGTGTGTGTGACCTGGAAGGGTCCATCTCAGATCTCTGAGTGTGTATCCAGCTAGTGTTCTAAACAGTGTCCTAAATATATACTGTATTGACCAGAGTGGTTTTTGGTCTGGTTTCCCATGTTCCTTATTTGGTCATGACTTCCTGTATGTTTATTAAAGTTTTATTTGATTTGAATCAGGATCTTTAGCCATCACACACACACACACACATAAAACTCATGCATTGATTTAAATGAAACAGATTTAAGGAGCTAATATTAGCTGCTAATCAGATGATCCTCAGGAGAATGAAAGGCTTGTTTAAACTCTTAATCCTGAAATCATTCCATTTTCTTTTTCGGCTAATCCACATTCAAACTGTTTATTTTTCAATTACAGCTAATTACCTAGCGCTTAGCCTCAAAATTAGCTCCTAATCACTAAGCTAATTTGATGAATGAGATAATCAGGTCAATTAGCTACAGTGGCGAAGGAAACAGGAAGTAGATCTGCAGGTCTGAGAGGCTTCTGACACGCCCTCATCAGGGAATTCTGGGTAGTGTGTGAGATGGTAGAATGTTTCCATGTCCTCACTGTTTTTTTAGCATCATGTTACTAGCCTCTTTACATAGTTAGCATGCTTTAAATCTCTCAGGTGGTTTGCTAGATCACATGTTACGTTTTCTGTTAGCTTTGATGTTTGTAGGTTAGCTCAATTATTATATATTTAGCCTTTTGCCTGTCTAGCATGCTTTGCTAGTGTCAGGTTACTAGCCTCTGAACAGTGCTGGTGTTCTTTCTGTCCTTTGTGCTCTGCTAACCTCGAAGCTATGTATGAAGTTGCTGCTTTGTTTTGCCTTAGCTGCTAGCTTTGCTATATTTTCCCTGTATTCTCTGTTCTTTGCTAGCATGCTAAATATTTTCAGCACCTTTCCATGCCCATGATGTTTTGCTAACTTCATTTTAAATGAGCTTTGCAGTTCCTCAGTTCTCTACATGCCTCTCAGTGCTTTGCTAGCATTAGGTTACTGCCTCTGTACACAGGTAGCATGCTTTACATCTCTCTAGGGATTTGCTGAATTATTTTTCCTGTTCTTCATTAGCCTGTGTTGCTAATGCTGAAGCGTTTGCTGCCTTATGTGCTTTGTGACGTGAATGATTAGCGTGTCCTTGGTGCTTTATTAGCTTCATGTGTAGCATGTTTTCAGAGGTTTGTTAGCGTGTTTTACAGATTCAGGCTGCTGTGTGAGTGTTAGCTTCACATCTTAGCACTTTTTCTTGTATGCTAGTAACAGCTTACTGAGTTCTGCTAATACTTTGGGGTCTGCTATATGATGACATGTCCTTTTAAACACCTTGTGTATTTCAGGTGGTGGTGTTATTAGTATTAATTTTGGATTTCTGTGTGTTGTGTACATTGGTACTGAATGTACTGGTTTCTTGTGCGTGTGTGTGTGTGCGCGTGTGTGTGTGCGTGCGTGTGTGTGCGTGCGTGTGCGCGCGCGTGCGTGTGCGTGCGCGCGTCTGCGCGCGTGTGTGTGCGTGCGTGTGCGCGTGCGTGTGTGCGCGTGCGTGTGTGCGCGCGCGTGTGTGTGTGCGTGTGTGTGTGCGTGTGTGTGTGTGCGCGTGTGTGTGCGCGCGCATGTGTGTGCGTGTGTGCGCGCTCAGTATAAACACAGTAGAACACTGGTGTGTCCTTTCTGACCGCTGCAGGTGCATCAAGTCCATGGTTCTGATGGTGAAAGCCGTCACACTTCCTTTAGATCCTCAGTGTAGAGTCTCCTAACCTCAGTCTCAGAGTTTAGCGAGTCTCACTGTACCGTACTGTGTGTGTTCACTCCTTGCTAGCTGTGTACTTTGCTAGTGCGCGCTCCACTTCCTCCTGTGAACCCATATGAGGAAGTTCTTTTTTTAAACTCTATATATAGAGCACACAGGCAATCAATGAGCTCAAAATTGCATTCTGGGAAATCGATCACATTTCATTTCCCTGCAGTTGAAGAGAAAGTGTGTGAGTTTTACGCAGAAAAGCTTCTTAACACACTTCAAACTCAATCAGAGGTTCTGTGCTCGCGGTCGATACGGCAGGCTGAAGGAGAGATAACCTCCAGTTACACGTTCTCTCGCCTCACGCCGTTTCTGTAAATTTAAAGCAGAAGAAGGCGGAGTGTGTTTCAGTCTGCGCTATTGAGAGAAAATCTGATCATCTATGACTGAGATCAGAGGCACAGATAACACACTGCTGTTTGCATCCAGTTGTCACACACACAGCTGTTGATTTGAATTCTCTAGAACAGCAGCTGCAAATCACAGGTTTATATTAATGTACTTGCTCTAATACATTATTGTTTCCATGGTAACGCCGTACAGCTCACACTTGGTGTAAATGGATTTAAAGTAAATGTACAGCTTCATCGTGGTCAAGTTTTCATAAAGCAGTGAGACATTGGAACATGTGGAAGGAGTCTCCAGTGTCAGTGCTGTGTGTGTGTGTGTGTGTGTGTGTGTGAGATGTGGAAGGAGTCTCCAGTGTCAGTGCTGTGTGTGTGTGTGTGTGTGTGTGTGTGTGTGTGATGTGGAAGGAGTCTCCAGTGTCAGTGCTGTGTGTGTGTGTGTGTGTGTGTGTGTGTGTGTGTGTGTGTGTGATGTGGAAGGAGTCTCCAGTGTCAGTGCTGTGTGTGTGTGTGTGTGTGAGATGTGGAAGGAGTCTCCAGTGTCAGTGCTGTGTGTGTGTGTGTGTGTGTGTGTGTGTGAGAGATGTGGAAGGAGTCTCCAGTGTCAGTGCTGTGTGTGTGTGTGTGAGATGTGGAAGGAGTCTCCAGTGTCAGTGCTGTGTGTGTGTGTGTGTGTGTGTGTGTGTGTGAGATGTGGAAGGAGTCTCCAGTGTCAGTGCTGTGTGTGTGTGTGTGTGTGTGTGTGTGTGTGTGTGTGTGTGAGAGATGTGGAAGGAGTCTCCAGTGACAGTGCTGTGTGTGTGTGTGTGTGTGTGTGTGTGTGAGAGATGTGGAAGGAGTCTCCAGTGTCAGTGCTGTGTGTGTGTGTGTGTGTGTGAGATGTGGAAGGAGTCTCCAGTGTCAGTGCTGTGTGTGTGTGTGTGTGTGTGTGTGTGTGTGTGAGAGATGTGGAAGGAGTCTCCAGTGTCAGTGCTGTGTGTGTGTGTGTGTGTGTGTGTGTGTGTGTGTGAGATGTGGAAGGAGTCTCCAGTGTGTGTGTGTGTGTGTGTGTGTGTGTGTGATGTGGAAGGAGTCTCCAGTGTCAGTGCTGTGTGTGTGTGTGTGTGTGTGTGTGATGTGGAAGGAGTCTCCAGTGTCAGTGCTGTGTGTGTGTGTGTGTGTGTGTGTGTGTGTGTGTGATGTGGAAGGAGTCTCCAGTGTCAGTGCTGTGTGTGTGTGTGTGTGTGTGTGTGTGTGTGTGAGAGATGTGGAAGGAGTCTCCAGTGTCAGTGCTGTGTGTGTGTGTGTGTGTGTGTGTGTGTGTGTGTGAGATGTGGAAGGAGTCTCCAGTGTCAGTGCTGTGTGTGTGTGTGTGTGTGTGTGTGTGTGTGATGTGGAAGGAGTCTCCAGTGTCAGTGCTGTGTGTGTGTGTGTGTGTGTGTGTGTGATGTGGAAGGAGTCTCCAGTGTCAGTGCTGTGTGTGTGTGTGTGTGTGTGTGTGTGTGTGTGTGTATGATGTGGAAGGAGTCTCCAGTGTCTGTGTGTGTGTGTGTGTGTGTGTGTGTGTGTATGATGTGGAAGGAGTCTCCAGTGTCAGTGCTGTGTGTGTGTGTGTGTGTGTGTGTGTGTGTGTGTGTGTGTGTGAGATGTGGAAGGAGTCTCCA
Source organism: Hemibagrus wyckioides (assembly GCF_019097595.1). Classification (NCBI taxonomy): domain Eukaryota; kingdom Metazoa; phylum Chordata; class Actinopteri; order Siluriformes; family Bagridae; genus Hemibagrus; species Hemibagrus wyckioides. Next base: position 383,106 of record NC_080722.1, on the reverse strand, counting down.
GTGTCAGTGCTGTGTGTGTGTGTGTGTGTGTGTGTATGATGTGGAAGGAGTCTCCAGTGTCAGTGCTGTGTGTGTGTGTGTGTGTGTGTGTGTGTGTGTGTGTGTGTGAGATGTGGAAGGAGTCTCCAGTGTCAGTGCTGTGTGTGTGTGTGTGTGTGTGAGAGATGTGGAAGGAGTCTCCAGTGTCAGTGCTGTGTGTGTGTGTGTGTGTGTGTGTGTGTGTGTGAGATGTGGAAGGAGTCTCCAGTGTCAGTGCTGTGTGTGTGTGTGTGTGTGTGTGTGTGTGAGATGTGGAAGGAGTCTCCAGTGTCAGTGCTGTGTGTGTGTGTGTGTGTGTGTGTGAGATGTGGAAGGAGTCTCCAGTGTCAGTGCTGTGTGTGTGTGTGTGTGTGTGTGTGTGTGTGTGTGTGTATGATGTGGAAGGAGTCTCCAGTGTCTGTGTGTGTGTGTGTGTGTGTGTGTGTATGATGTGGAAGGAGTCTCCAGTGTCAGTGCTGTGTGTGTGTGTGTGTGTGTGTGTGTGTGTGTGTGTGAGATGTGGAAGGAGTCTCCAGTGTCAGTGCTGTGTGTGTGTGTGTGTGTGTATGATGTGGAAGGAGTCTCCAGTGTCAGTGCTGTGTGTGTGTGTGTGTGTGTATGTATGATGTGGAAGGAGTCTCCAGTGTCAGTGCTGTGTGTGTGTGTATGATGTGGAAGGAGTCTCCAGTATCAGTGCTGTGTGTGTGTGTGTGTGTGTGTGTGTGTGTGTGTGTGTGTGTGTGTGTGTGTGTTTTTTCTCTTAAGGTATTTATTTGTTTCATAATAGATGAATTTGCTGAAGTAATCACTATTGAACCTGCTGATGTACTGTAACACGTGTGTGTTTATTAGCTAGAAGTATAAATAGATCTGTAAATGCAGTGTATAATGAGCTGAGATCAGTCAGAATTACAGGAAGTTTCAACGAAGCAGTTCCTCATGGAGCAGGGTCTCCTTCTGTTCTCTGGAGATATATAAATATTCTCTAAAGTTAGAGCTGGTGGTGATGTAGCTCTGCTGGTGAAATGTTTGTCATCTTTTCTGGGAGCAGCTGATTTGTTTGTTAATTGAATTATTGATTATTTTTGTTGAAGGGCCTTGCTCAGGGGCCCAATAGTGGAGCTTAGTGGTGCTGGGGCTTGAACCCTGATCCTCTGATCAACAACCCAGAGCCTTAACCACTTAACCACTGTATTGTCACCCAGAGCTACTTAAAATAGATTTCAGCAGTTTAACAGAAAATAAAGGTGTGCAGTGGGAGGGATGATCTGTGATGAGTCTCCACACTTGGGTGTGTTTCCCTATCTGGATCTCCAGCTGAACATCAGAGCAGTTCATTTAAAAGTTAGCAGAGAAGAACACTAACGTGAACTCTTTATTGTGATGATAAAAGCATCTCAGACACGTAGAAGATACCGCTGTGTTCATCAGCCTTCTCTGTGAAGCCTAACAGCAGATCTGCTGCAAAAGTGCTGAGAGGAGAAAGGACCAAAAGCAGATTCCACTGATCAGACACATGGATCAGACTGAGTGCCTTCACTGCTCTGGAACGGAGATTAGAGGAGCTGGCAGCGGGTTAAAGTCGTTGGCGGGAAGGCGGCGGTGCGATGAAGTACGGCAGCAGTGCTGAACGGCTGATTTGGCTAAATTAGTTGGATCCTCCGTCCAGTATGGTTGGACAAGTGCCTGAGCTTTTCTGTGGTTCATTAGAGGAGCGTCAGACCGGAGCTGGAGCATCACACGGCTCTCGGTTCGAAGACTAAACTCTGCAGAAATCCACTGAAATTAAAACTCTACACTCTCTATAGGACATGTGCTTTAAATCCTGGGCTGTGATGTGCTCTAAAATATGGAAGAATTTTGTGGAATCATAATGTGAGCAAAAGAAAGTCCTCCCTCCGTCACTTCTCTGAAACCAAGAAGAAAAATAAGTACACACTTCACACTTCTACACTCACAAAGAGAACAATTTGCAGCCAGGTGTTGATAATGAAAGCTGAGGTAATCATCAGAAGAGTGAAGATCTCTGAAGAAGCAGATCCTGTGGAGTTCTGGAGCTCTCAGGTGTTCTCAAGGTGTGTTCGTTAAACCTGCAATAAACAAACAAACTAGATCTTTAATCATGACACATTAAAGTGTTAATAAACACAACCATGAAGAACTACTGAAGCATGTCCTGTGTGGGTTCTGGGGAAGGGTCACTAAAGATAGGAGCAGACTGGCTGATCTTGAGACTAGTTCCTCTGGAGTGATGCTGTGTGGTTAGTGCAGTACACACCCTATTACCCCTTTAAAGGTGCAGAAGTCATGGACACATCATCCTGCTGAAAGAGAGTGTACTTGCTCAGTGTTTAGGTAGGAGGTACGTCTGAAAGTGACAGGGTTCCAGTGATCCAAGGTTTCCCAGTAGAACATCACACTGACTTGCATTTTTCCCGTAGTTCCTCCTGGTGACCTGGATGTGCTAGCCTTCACTCATACACACATCAGTGAGTCTTGGGTGTCCATGACCCTGTCACTGGTTGTTTTTCTTTGGAGCTCTTTTTGTAGGTTCTACCCACTGTACACTGGGAACACTGTTTTGGAGACCCGGTGGTCATTCATCACAATCTGGCTCTTATCAAAGTCACTTAGATTCTTACACTCACCCATTTCTCCTGCTTCCATCACATGAACTTAGAGATCTGACTGTTCACCTGCTGTGTAATGAACCACCCCTGTGACAGAGGGCACTGGAATCAGATCATCAGTAGAGGTATCTGAGATAAACTAAGCACTGCAGTGATAAACTAATCTGGTCTAATGACATGTGACCACAACAGATCTCTATTCCAGTGTCCAGTTCTGTAGATTAAACAAAGCGGGAAAACGAAACATTCACTGGACTGTACTGTTGTGTACTGGAAGGCTGTGCTGGAGGTCTCTGGGTCAAGGCTTCTGATGGCTGAATTACATACTCTCCTGCTGCCTGCTGGGTATTCTAGTTGTTTTTCTGACAGTGAGCGAGTTTTCTGCCCAGAATGTTCACAGATGAACCCCTGGCTTCTCCTTAATTCTGCTGTAATGGACTATTGCCCTGTCTGTGCTT
>NC_080722.1:332500-367500 GCF_019097595.1 Hemibagrus wyckioides | reverse complement strand
CTTTCATGGCCGAGTCTCTCTTTGGTCCTTCACAGATTCCTCCAAAGGAACAAACTGAAGAACTGTTCAGCTTTACACAACCTCTGATTGCAGCTGACTGTAAATCTCTCCATCTTCAGTTATCAAATTCTTGAGCTCCTGAACTCATGAAATCCTATCCTCCTGAGATCCTACTGTATGCTGAGCTTCTATGTCCCTGAGCTTCTATGTTCAATCATAAAGCCTCGTCCCTTTATTCACAACTTGCTCACACTCACCACCCTGTAAACCCACTTGGGACTGGTTCCTCTTCTCTTCTACACTCGGCTGAAAATGGCTCCCTTTCATTCTGGTTCCTCTCAGGTTCCCCTCAGGTTTATCTCAGGGACTTTTCCTCAGCACCATCATCTCTACAATGTTCAGGATCTGAATCTGCATCCAGATTTCTGTAAAGCTGCACTGTGACAATGTTTCCTGAGATATACAAATAAACCTGAAGTGAAATGTTTCAAGTTCTTCAGAATATCACAGTATCACATGATTTGTGTTAATTCCATTAAATATTTCCTACATTTTTTGCATTAAAAGTTGCTGCATGTTGGTGGGACTGGAGAGATCTACAAATCTACAAGACAAGACAGAGTGAAACATTTAAAATCATGAAGTCAGGAGAGACTTTACAAGATGGCGCCGGTTTTCTTTGTTTTTGTTTTTTAAGTTAACCAACAGTACTTTTAAACCGGCAAATTCTTCAACATGGAGTGCATTCAGTACAATAGAGATACTCTTATTTCTATTGGTGTACAATGTACTCACAATTCGATGTTTTTAACCCCGGATCCAAGCTGGCTGAGTGAGATCCTGAGGGAGAACAAAGGATGCGACCCAAAGCGGCGGCCCTGAGGGAAACGAGCCGGCTGAGAGCCTGTGCACACCGAACACCTCTGCCTAGCATCCTGCTCATCACTGGAAAACAAGCTCGATGACCTCAGGGCCAGGGTAAAGTTCCAGAGAGACATTCGGGACTGCAATCTCCTCTGCTTCACCGAGACATGGCTGAACCCAGCGGTACCGGACCACGCCATCCAGCTGGCTTAATCGGGAAACTAGCAGAAAATACTGTGCAGAAAACCACCATCAGAACGTTTCCCAATCAGAAGCTGAGATCTCACACCCCTGTCTACAATGCGGGACTTGCGTCGGGCGACATGAACTCTTTCAAGGCTGCGTCATACAACGTGCGGGAAGCAGTGAAGGAGGCGAAGCAGGGGCTACAGGAGGAAACTAGAGTCACAACTCCAACAGAGTGACTCTAGGAGCCTGTGGCAGGAATTAAGGACAATAACGGACTATAAAGCACCAACATCCGGTATGATGAATGCGGAAGTGTCTCTGGCAGACGAGCTGAACACCTTCTACGCTCGCTTTGAGGCTGCAGCTAACGATGCTAATGCTACAGCTAATGCCACAGCTAATGCTAATGGCTGTAGACAGGAAGAGAATGCCAACACCAGAAATGCGTTCATCATCTCTGAGCATGACATGAGGAGAGCGTTCAGGAGAGTGAACACCAGGAAAGTAGCAGGACCAGACGGAATCTCAGGTCGAATCCTCAGAGCCTGCACTGACCAGCTAGCACCCGTGTTCACAGACATATTCAACCTCTCCTTAACCCAGTCGGCAATCCCCACGTGCTTCAAAGAGTCCATCATTGTTCCTGTCCCGAAGAAACCCCATCCTGCTTCCCTCAATGACTATCGCCCTGTAGCCCTGACCTCAGTAGTGATGAAGTGTTTTGAACGGCTGGTCAGAGACTTCATCATCTCTACACTACCAGACACACTGGATCAAATACAGTTCCCGTACCGCCCGAACCGCTCCACCGATGATGCCATTTCCCACCTCCTTCACACATCACTCACTCACCTGGACACTAGAAAGGGGAATTATGTTAGAATGCTGTTTGTTGACTACAGTTCAGCATTTAACACTATAATCCCCTCCACACTCACCACCAAGCTGGAGCACCTGGGACTCAACCCATCTCTGTGTCAGTGGATCTCCAATTTCCTAACTGGTAGACCACAGGCAGTAAGGATGGGCAGACATGTCTCAGCCTCACTCACCCTCAGCACTGGAGCCCCCCAAGGTTGTGTTCTGAGCCCCCTGCTGTACTCTTTGTACATGTATGACTGCATGGCCACTACCAACTCCACCAACATCATCAAGTTTGCTGATGACACCGTTGTGGTCGGATTGATCTCCGACAACAATGAGACGGCCTACCTGGAGGAGATTAAGACTCTGAAGGACTGGTGCCAGAGGAACAACCTCCACCTGAACGTCAGCAAGACTAAGGAGCTGATAGTGGACTTCAGCAGAAAGCAGGAGAGGAACTACCAGACCCCTGTGATCAACAACAGCCCAGTGGAGAGAGTGGACAGCTTCAGATACCTCGGTGTTCACATCACGCAGGACCTGTCATGGTCCTGTCATATCAACACCGTGGTGAAGAAGGCCAGACAGTGTCTCTTACACCTCAGACACTTGAGAGACTTTAGACTGCCTGCTAAGGTGCTAAGGAACTTTTATTCTTGCACCATAGAGAGCATCCTGTCGGGAAACATCACCACCTGGTTTGGGAACAGCACCATGCAGGACAGACGAGCTCTTCAGAGGGTGGTGCGATCAGCTGAGCACATCATCTGTACCAAGCTCCCTGACCTGCACTCGATCTACAACAAGCGGTGCTGGACCAAGGCCAGGAAGATCGTGAAGGACCTCAGCCACCCCAACAATGGACTTTTCTCTCTGTTGAGGTCAGGCAAGTGCTTCCGCTCCCTGAAGGCCAACACTGAGAGACTGAGGAGAAGCTTCTTCCCGCAGGCTATACGGTCTCTCAACCAGAACCTCACATAGGACTCATCTGATTAGACCTACTATGCTCCTACACACGTGTTGGAAACTCCAACCAACCACACCGGACATTTGCACATTACAGGACTGTGGCACACAATACAACACATAAACATACATGTTGCACAGTCTGCTCCCATTTACACACAAAGAGGACTTGTGCACATCTGCACTTTAAAGATGGACAATATCACTGCTTCACAACATCTCATCACCTTATTCCACTTGATGACCACCCCGTACTGCTGCTATCTGCACCTTGGACACTATTGCACACTACACACTATTCACTTTATATCGTTTTATATTTTGTATAATACAGTTGTACATTTTACACTTCCTTATATATATTCTATTTTATATGTATATATTCTATATACACATATACCCTACCCTACTTATTATATTTTATTTATATATATTATTATATTATTATATTTTATTCTATTTTTTATTCTATTTTATTTTTATTTACATACTGTGAACTTGTTGTTTTTATATTTTATATTTTGTATTTTTATATTTTATATTTTTATCCTTGTCCTTTTTTTCTGTTCTTATTCCTTTTCCTTTCTCCTTTTTCAGTGGGTCAATACAAACAGTTGTATAAGCATTTCACTGCATATCATACTGTGTACGATTATGTATGTGACAAATAAAATTTGAATTTGAGAGTCTCATTAGAGAGCTGCATCATTTTACCTGATTGATGGTGTGTGCTGTGGTCAGTCTCAGACTTTTTGAGTGTTTTGGGAATTTTACTAGGTCTTGCCTTTGGAGATGATCCGTAACCATCTTCTTACAAGAACAATGGAGAAGGTCATTGATGGGTTTTAGCTCAGCGAATATTCACAGTCACAAGCTGTGCTACTGAATCTCTTCTTTCACTCAAATCCTCATGTACAGCTTGGATATTAATCAGCACAGAGAAAAAATCTTCCATCCTTTTTCTATATAAAAAAGTTCCAGAATCACAGTAGATGGTTAGATGATCCCAGCAGAGAAGGCCAGAGACGTTGTTAGGGGCTGAGAGAGAGAGTCAATGACACAATCAGATGGAGAATGTGGATGAAAGAAACTGACTTTCTGGATAAACACTTTCCTTATATCCAGGATAGTTTGGGGTTTGGGGTGTGTCCAGAGGAACATTTTGGTCGAGTTAAATATCCATGACACTGTAGCTGGAGCTTCCTGGTGTTCACTCGGGTTGTGTAGCTCAAATTATTCCTTCCTCCTGAGATGTTGTTGGTAATCAGGACCTCGAGTGTTGACCGAGGGCTTAGGAGACATGGTGGCCTCCACACCTTCCTCCCTTTCCCTCACAGGGGTTTGGATTCATTCCACAGCTCTGGACTTGATGACGTGGACTTCTATTGTTGGCATGCTGTGGTCACACTGGGCGTGTAAGCGTTAGTGTGTCTCTGAATTGTGAGGAAATGGAGAAGCCACAGAGAATGTTTTTAAAATGACCAGCATTATCTCCAACACTCATGCAGTGTGTCTGCAGGTCAGTTAAAGCCTGGAACTGCTATCTCACATCTTTGCTCTAGATGTTAGGTCTTTTTAAAGCCATTAAATTCAATACTACAGCTTACTACATTCCTGAGATTCTTCAGTGGAAAAGTATAAAAAGAGATGTGATTCAGAACCTGCTTTGGTGAAGGTCCACAGCTACCAGCTAGCAGCTGAAACTGAAGCACAGAGCTCCTACTGCCTGCCACATATGTGGGTTAACGGCCACAAGGTTCTATAGTGTGTCACATTTGGTCATCCAGCTGGTTATATCATGCTAAAGCCTCTTCATGTGTTCTTTCCAGGAATCATTAGCAGGTAGCTTCATGACTTCATGACTTTCATGTTCTTGTCATTACATATTAGATCTCAAACCAGGAGGCCACACCCAACATCCTGGCCTCTAACCACTAGACCACACAAATTTATTGGGGCAGAGTGGATACGAAGATCTCCAAAAAAGCAATGGAGTGTGGAATGAAGAGTACAAATGAGCAGATCTGGACAAGAGTGAGAGTACAGTGATTGACACAGGCCAAAACTGAGAATGTCACAAGAACGAGTCACTAGAATGGGAAGGTAATAATTTTTAATCAGGGAATAGAGTCGCCCTCTGGTGGCTACAACAGGAAAAGACTCTAGCATAAAGAATTTTATCTTCTCCAAAGCTGGGAATATCCTCCAGTCAATAAACTACTGCAGTGCATTATGGGATTGTTAACGTGCACTGGATATTTACAGTTTTTCTCAGAACCTTCAAAGCTCAGTGTTTCTCATGTGAGACCTGGTGTTTCTCCTGAACCTCTCATGTGGAAGCTTCCAACATCCGGTTCTGAGGAAATGTTAAAAGCCTGAGCACTACAGGGTGAAGAGAGAATCTGGACTGTGTGGAACTCCTCCTGAGAGAGCGATAGAGAAACAGAGGGAAAAAGAGAGGGACACCATCCATCTTTCTTTCTGGGCTTGATAACACTACTGCACTCCTACAGAGAAAAATAACCCCAACCACTGAGAGCTTAATTAACGGTAATTAAAGAGAAAAAAAGAAATGCAGAGAATAAAGAGGTGGAAGAAAAGAAAAGAACTCCCACACCAGGTGGGAAGAAAGAGAATGGTTGTTTTACAGTCCTACAGAAAAGGAGATTGAGAGAGAGAGTGAGAGAAAGAGAGAGAGAGAAAGAGGAAAATGAAAAATGGTATGTGTGTAATTAATCTGTGTATAGAGACGGAACAGGTGCTGTATGAATTAGTCAGATGAACAGTTGTACCAGAGAGAGAGAGAGAGAGAGAGAGAGAGAGAAAGAGAAGCACTCAAAGTCTCAGATGTAACTGTGTGTTGATTTTTTTGTCAACTTCATTAAATTAAGTGTGTGTGTGTGAGAGAGAGACAGACAGACAGACAGACAGACAGATGGCTACATTGTGCTCTGGTGAAGTGTCATTTTGGAGTGTTTCAGTTAGGTGTCACTGTGTCTGTAGTCAGTGAGACAGTCCTGCAGTGAGACAGATGGAGAGAGACATATGAGAGGAATTACAGGGTGAATAACAGACTGTTAGGATCGGCACTATGTGGTTTGTGAGATGACAGTAATTTATCTGAGCTCCAGCTGCTGCCACAGACACGCCTGGTGATGGATGAAGTCCAGATGAATATGGAAGCTCAGGGACATAGGAGCTCAGGAGCTTAAGAACATACAGTAGGATCTCAGGAGGATAGGATCTCATGAGTTCAGGAGCTCAGAGGTTGCAGAAAGCTGAACAGTTCTTCAGTTGGTTCCTTTTACAGGTGTGTTCCTCCATCAGAAAGGGTTTTGCTGATTAAAAACATTTAGCAACCTCACTACCCATAGAACCACTGAGGAAATTCGTGAGAATCCCTCAAAAAGTCATCGGCATTATAATTACAAATTACTTATTAAATCACAGTATCAATATTATATCGCCATAGTAACCAGACCATTTTATGTGAATGTAATATCATGGTTCCTGAATCACAGGAAGTAGAATTCCTGTTTCCCTTCACCATAATCTTAGTGAAAAACTGTAAAGTTTTTTTCTGAATTTTGTTTATTTTCTTTCTGCTTTGTAAACACTTTTGAGTGTTGAAACACTCAGCGTACAGAGAGATATAAATAGCCGAGTCCTGCAGTGGAACTGTCCGCCTGCCTTTGTCAGAGAACTGTGCAGTAACTGGCGCTGGCATTATTACACTGCCAAAAGCTGAGAGCGCAGTAATTTAATGCTAGCGTATGATTCACTCAGCTCTCTACACTGCTTTTACTCCCATAGCCTCTTCTGTCATCTAATGAGGGAGCAGAGATCTCACATCCATCCTCATCCACTCCTTTCTAACTGACCACCACGCTCTCTTCTCACTAAAATGATCAACTGAAGTCGAAATGATAAACACATCCGTCCAGACAGACAGACATTAGGGGGTGAGAGGGGGTGAGGGGTCATGGAGAAGGGGTGAGTGGAGGGGTGAGTGGAGGGGGTGAAGGGGTGAGTGGAGGTGGTGTAGGTGTGAGTGGAGGTGGTGAAGGGGTGAGTGGAGGTGGTGTAGGGGTGAGTGGAGGTGGTGTAGGTGTGAGTGGAGGTGGTGAAGGGGTGAGTGGAGGTGGTGTAGGGGTGAGTGGAGGTGGTGAAGGGGTGAGTGGAGGTGGTGTAGGGGTGAGTGGAGGTGGTGTAGGGGTGAGTGGAGGTGGTGAAGGGGTGAGTGGAGGTGGTGAAGGGGTGAGTGGAGGTGGTGTAGGGGTGAGTGGAGGTGGTGTAGGGGTGAGTGGAGGTGGTGTAGGGGTGAGTGGTTATCCACCTGTAACAGTATTTCACTGAAACTGTACTTTTTTCCCTCAGAGCTGCATTAGGTTACTGCTTGGGTTTTTGTCTCTCAGAAGGTTCCTGAGTTACATTAGCTGAGAAAATAGCTACAATGAAATCTAACCCAGTGCTAATTCTCACAGCTTTGCTCTTTTCTTCCATAATCCTTTGCAGCTGAACTGCTAAAATCCTCCAGGCTAATCTTACGCTCCTAAATGAGCATTCTGTTAATCCTTATTTATTATTATGCTAATGTTAACACTGACCCAGATTTAACTCTGCTTTTATTAGCATCAGCTACAGTGCTAATGCTGATCCAGAACGCCTGTTTTTATTAATGCTAATGCTAATGTTGACCCAAAACTAGTTCTGGTGTTATTAGAATCCTCCACGGTGATGATGCTAACACTGACTGGAGAGGATGAATCTATCCAGCACAAAACAGTGTGAGAATTCATTTCCTGTTTCAGTCAACAGTGCAGTGCTACCATGGCTAACGACTCCTGCTTGGCTGTAATTAGTGTGGGCTTGTTTATGTTTATCGTTGCCTTCAGACGCTAATGACTCAGAACAGCAGAGAAACTTCTGAAGATCTATAAGTGCGTAGTTTAGCCATCGTGCAGCAGCAGAAATTAGCTGTTGAAAAAAAGCTAGTTTCGCTATCTCATTAGTGTGCACTTTTTATTAGAACTCTTCTCAGCTTGCTAACTCCTCATTAGCTTGTTAGATACTTATAATGCTACATTAGCATTATTGGACCACTTCCTGTCCAAATTTCTGTTCTGAATATTTCATTAGCTTTTATCCTTTAGCCTGTTTCCCATCATCCCTCACTCCTTATGCAGAATTTATTCATTACTATATTAATTATAAAGTGGTGCTAATGGATTCAACCGCAATCACAGAGTGTTTAAATAATCCACTGTAACAGGAAGCAATTAGAGCATGACACCATAACCGCACACACACACACACACACACACACACACACACACACAGTTGATGTTTACATGTAGCTGTTCAAGCGTGTATCTGCTGAGGGTTTAGTATTAGCTGCTTCTAGCCTTTAATTAAGAGCCATGCTGTTAAATCGCTGTTATCTAGCTAATAACAGCTACAGAGTTTCTGTTTAAAAAATGAGACAGGTATTAAAATGGGGTCACATGTTTCTCAATTCTCTATAATATCTCTATTTATCTGTGAAGATTAGACAGAGTTATTTGCTAGCAATATTTAGCAAAGAACATGCTCAATAACGCTACTGGTCCTGGGGGTTTACTGAGTGATGAACTCTCCAGGTCTGACTTCCTCCTGGGAATTTCATAATTACCAGTTGAAAAGTCATAATTACGACATCATGTGCATTCAGCTCAACTGACATACCCCCAACAGCTTAAAGTTTAGTTTCCCACTCGTATCTGTGTTCCTGCAGTGTGTGTGTGTTCCTGCAGTGTGTGTGTGTTCCTGCAGTGTGTCTGTGTATCTGCAGTGTGTGTGTGTTCCTGCAGTGTGTCTGTGTATCTGCAGTGTGTGTGTGTTCCTGCAGTGTGTGTGTGTTCCTGCAGTGTGTCTGTGTATCTGCAGTGTGTGTGTGTTCCTGCAGTGTGTGTGTGTTCCTGCAGTGTGTGTGTGTTCCTGCAGTGTGTGTGTGTTCCTGCAGTGTGTCTGTGTATCTGCAGTGTGTGTGTGTTCCTGCAGTGTGTGTGTGTTCCTGCAGTGTGTCTGTGTATCTGCAGTGTGTGTGTGTTCCTGCAGTGTGTGTGTGTTCCTGCAGTGTGTGTGTGTTCCTGCAGTGTGTGTGTGTTCCTGCAGTGTGTCTGTGTATCTGCAGTGTGTGTGTGTTCCTGCAGTGTGTGTGTGTTCCTGCAGTGTGTGTGTGTATCTGCAGTGTGTGTGTGTTCCTGCAGTGTGTGTGTGTTCCTGCAGTGTGTGTGTGTTCCTGCAGTGTGTGTGTGTTCCTGCAGTGTGTCTGTGTATCTGCAGTGTGTGTGTGTTCCTGCAGTGTGTGTGTGTTCCTGCAGTGTGTGTGTGTTCCTGCAGTGTGTGTGTGTTCCTGCAGTATGTCTGTATATCTGCAGTGTGTGTGTGTTCCTGCAGTGTGTCTGTGTATCTGCAGTGTGTGTGTGTGTTCCTGCAGTGTGTCTGTATATCTGCAGTGTGTGTGTGTTCCTGCAGTGTGTGTGTGTTCCTGCAGTGTGTCTGTGTATCTGCAGTGTGTGTGTGTTCCTGCAGTGTGTGTGTGTTCCTGCAGTGTGTGTGTGTTCCTGCAGTGTGTGTGTGTTCCTGCAGTGTGTCTGTGTATCTGCAGTGTGTGTGTGTTCCTGCAGTGTGTGTGTGTTCCTGCAGTGTGTGTGTGTTCCTGCAGTGTGTGTGTGTATCTGCAGTGTGTGTGTGTTCCTGCAGTGTGTGTGTGTTCCTGCAGTGTGTGTGTGTTCCTGCAGTGTGTGTGTGTTCCTGCAGTGTGTCTGTGTATCTGCAGTGTGTGCGTGTTCCTGCAGTGTGTGTGTGTTCCTGCAGTGTGTGTGTGTTCCTGCAGTGTGTGTGTGTTCCTGCAGTGTGTGTGTGTTCCTGCAGTGTGTGTGTGTTCCTGCAGTGTGTCTGTATATCTGCAGTGTGTGTGTGTTCCTGCAGTGTGTGTGTGTTCCTGCAGTGTGTGTGTGTTCCTGCAGTGTGTGTGTGTTCCTGCAGTGTGTCTGTATATCTGCAGTGTGTGTGTGTTCCTGCAGTGTGTCTGTGTATCTGCAGTGTGTGTGTGTTCCTGCAGTGTGTCTGTGTATCTGCAGTGTGTGTGTGTTCCTGCAGTGTGTGTGTGTTCCTGCAGTGTGTCTGTGTATCTGCAGTGTGTGTGTGTTCCTGCAGTGTGTGTGTGTTCCTGCAGTGTGTGTGTGTTCCTGCAGTGTGTGTGTGTTCCTGCAGTGTGTCTGTGTATCTGCAGTGTGTGTGTGTTCCTGCAGTGTGTGTGTGTTCCTGCAGTGTGTGTGTGTTCCTGCAGTGTGTGTGTGTATCTGCAGTGTGTGTGTGTTCCTGCAGTGTGTGTGTGTTCCTGCAGTGTGTGTGTGTTCCTGCAGTGTGTGTGTGTTCCTGCAGTGTGTCTGTGTATCTGCAGTGTGTGTGTGTTACCTGCAGTGTGTGTGTGTTACCTGCAGTGTGTGTGTGTTACCTGCAGTGTGTGTGTGTTACCTGCAGTGTGTGTGTGTGTGTGTGTTACCTGCAGTGTGTGTGTGTTACCTGCAGTGTGTGTGTGTTACCTGCAGTGTGTGTGTGTGTTACCTGCAGTGTGTGTGTGTTACCTGCAGTGTGTCTGTATATCTGCAGTGTGTGTGTGTTCCTGCAGTGTGTCTGTGTATCTGCAGTGTGTGTGTGTGTTCCTGCAGTGTGTCTGTATATCTGCAGTGTGTGTGTGTTCCTGCAGTGTGTGTGTGTTCCTGCAGTGTGTGTGTGTTCCTGCAGTGTGTGTGTGTTCCTGCAGTGTGTGTGTGTTCCTGCAGTGTGTGTGTGTTCCTGCAGTGTGTGTGTGTTCCTGCAGTGTGTCTGTATTCCTGCAGTGTGTGTGTGTTCCTGCAGTGTGTCTGTGTTCCTGCAGTGTGTCTGTGTTCCTGCAGTGTGTCTGTATTCCTGCAGTGTGTCTGTGTTCCTGCAGTGTGTCTGTGTTCCTGCAGTGTGTCTGTGTTCCTGCAGTGTGTCTGTATATCTGCAGTGTGTCTGTGTTCCTGCAGTGTGTGTGTGTTCCTGCAGTGTGTCTGTGTTCCTGCAGTGTGTCTGTGTTCCTGCAGTGTGTCTGTATTCCTGCAGTGTGTCTGTGTTCCTGCAGTGTGTCTGTGTTCCTGCAGTGTGTCTGTTTTCCTGCAGTGTGTGTGTGTTCCTGCAGTGTGTCTGTGTTCCTGCAGTGTGTCTGTATTCCTGCAGTGTGTGTGTGTTCCTGCAGTGTGTGTGTGTATCTGCAGTGTGTCTGTGTTCCTGCAGTGTGTCTGTGTATCTGCAGTGTGTCTGTGTTCCTGCAGTGTGTCTGTATATCTGCAGTGTGTCTGTGTTCCTGCAGTGTGTGTGTGTTCCTGCAGTGTGTCTGTGTTCCTGCAGTGTGTCTGTGTTCCTGCAGTGTGTCTGTGTTCCTGCAGTGTGTCTGTTTTCCTGCAGTGTGTGTGTGTTCCTGCAGTGTGTCTGTGTTCCTGCAGTGTGTCTGTATTCCTGCAGTGTGTGTGTGTTCCTGCAGTGTGTGTGTGTATCTGCAGTGTGTGTGTGTTCCTGCAGTGTGTGTGTGTATCTGCAGTGTGTGTGTGTTCCTGCAGTGTGTGTGTGTATCTGCAGTGTGTGTGTGTTCCTGCAGTGTGTGTGTGTTCCTGCAGTGTGTGTGTGTTCCTGCAGTGTGTGTGTGTATCTGCAGTGTGTGTGTGTTCCTGCAGTGTGTCTGTATTCCTGCAGTGTGTGTGTGTTCCTGCAGTGTGTGTGTGTATCTGCAGTGTGTGTGTGTTCCTGCAGTGTGTCTGTGTTCCTGCAGTGTGTGTGTATCTGCAGTGTGTGTGTGTTCCTGCAGTGTGTGTGTGTATCTGCAGTGTGTGTGTTCCTGCAGTGTGTGTGTGTATCTGCAGTGTGTCTGTGTTCCTGCAGTGTGTCTGTATATCTGCAGTGTGTGTGTGTTCCTGCAGTGTGTCTGTGTTCCTGCAGTGTGTCTGTATATCTGCAGTGTGTGTGTGTTCCTGCAGTGTGTCTGTATATCTGCAGTGTGTGTGTGTTCCTGCAGTGTGTGTGTATTCCTGCAGTGTGTCTGTGTATCTGCAGTGTGTGTGTGTTCCTGCAGTGTGTCTGTGTTCCTGCAGTGTGTCTGTGTATCTGCAGTGTGTCTGTGTATCTGCAGTGTGTCTGTGTATCTGCAGTGTGTGTGTGTTCCTGCAGTGTGTCTGTGTTCCTGCAGTGTGTCTGTGTTCCTGCAGTGTGTCTGTATTCCTGCAGTGTGTCTGTTTTCCTGCAGTGTGTCTGTGTTCCTGCAGTGTGTGTGTGTTCCTGCAGTGTGTCTGTGTTCCTGCAGTGTGTCTGTGTATCTGCAGTGTGTGTGTGTTCCTGCAGTGTGTCTGTGTTCCTGCAGTGTGTGTGTGTTCCTGCAGTGTGTCTGTGTTCCTGCAGTGTGTGTGTGTATCTGCAGTGTGTCTGTGTTCCTGCAGTGTGTGTGTGTATCTGCAGTGTGTCTATATTCCTGCAGTGTGTGTGTGTTCCTGCAGTGTGTCTGTATTCCTGCAGTGTGTCTGTGTTCCTGCAGTGTGTCTGTGTATCTGCAGTGTGTCTGTGTTCCTGCAGTGTGTCTGTGTTCCTGCAGTGTGTCTGTGTATCTGCAGTGTGTGTGTGGTCCTGCAGTGTGTCTGTGTTCCTGCAGTGTGTCTGTGTATCTGCAGTGTGTGTGTGGTCCTGCAGTGTGTCTGTGTTCCTGCAGTGTGTCTGTGTTCCTGCAGTGTGTCTGTGTTCCTGCAGTGTGTCTGTTTTCCTGCAGTGTGTGTGTGTTCCTGCAGTGTGTCTGTGTTCCTGCAGTGTGTCTGTATTCCTGCAGTGTGTGTGTGTTCCTGCAGTGTGTGTGTGTATCTGCAGTGTGTGTGTGTTCCTGCAGTGTGTGTGTGTATCTGCAGTGTGTGTGTGTTCCTGCAGTGTGTGTGTGTTCCTGCAGTGTGTCTGTATTCCTGCAGTGTGTCTGTGTTCCTGCAGTGTGTCTGTGTTCCTGCAGTGTGTCTGTGTTCCTGCAGTGTGTCTGTGTATCTGCAGTGTGTGTGTGTTCCTGCAGTGTGTCTGTGTATCTGCAGTGTGTCTGTGTATCTGCAGTGTGTGTGTGTTCCTGCAGTGTGTGTGTGTTCCTGCAGTGTGTGTGTGTTCCTGCAGTGTGTCTGTGTATCTGCAGTGTGTGTGTGTTCCTGCAGTGTGTCTGTATTCCTGCAGTCTGTGTGTGTTCCTGCAGTGTGTCTGTATATCTGCAGTGTGTGTGTGTTCCTGCAGTGTGTCTGTGTTCCTGCAGTGTGTCTGTATTCCTGCAGTGTGTGTGTGTTCCTGCAGTGTGTGTGTGTTCCTGCAGTGTGTGTGTGTTCCTGCAGTGTGTGTGTGTTCCTGCAGTGTGTCTGTATATCTGCAGTGTGTCTGTGTTCCTGCAGTGTGTCTGTATTCCTGCAGTGTGTGTGTGTTCCTGCAGTGTGTGTGTGTATCTGCAGTGTGTGTGTGTTCCTGCAGTGTGTGTGTGTATCTGCAGTGTGTCTATATTCCTGCAGTGTGTGTGTGTGTGTGTGTGTTACCTGCAGTGTGTGTGTGTTACCTGCAGTGTGTGTGTGTTACCTGCAGTGTGTGTGTGTTACCTGCAGTGTGTGTGTGTTACCTGCAGTGTGTGTGTGTGTGTGTTACCTGCAGTGTGTGTGTGTGTGTGTGTTACCTGCAGTGTGTGTGTGTGTGTGTGTGTGTGTTACCTGCAGTGTGTGTGTGTTACCTGCAGTGTGTGTGTGTTCCTGCAGTGTGTCTGTATATCTGCAGTGTGTCTGTGTTCCTGCAGTGTGTCTGTATTCCTGCAGTGTGTGTGTGTTCCTGCAGTGTGTCTGTATATCTGCAGTGTGTGTGTGTTCCTGCAGTGTGTCTGTGTTCCTGCAGTGTGTCTGTATTCCTGCAGTGTGTGTGTGTTCCTGCAGTGTGTGTGTGTATCTGCAGTGTGTGTGTGTTCCTGCAGTGTGTGTGTGTATCTGCAGTGTGTGTGTGTTCCTGCAGTGTGTGTGTGTTCCTGCAGTGTGTCTGTATATCTGCAGTGTGTGTGTGTTCCTGCAGTGTGTGTGTTCCTGCAGTGTGTGTGTGTTCCTGCAGTGTGTGTGTGTTCCTGCAGTGTGTGTGTGTTCCTGCAGTGTGTGTGTGTTCCTGCAGTGTGTCTGTATATCTGCAGTGTGTGTGTGTTCCTGCAGTGTGTCTGTATATCTGCAGTGTGTGTGTGTTCCTGCAGTGTGTGTGTGTTCCTGCAGTGTGTGTGTGTTCCTGCAGTGTGTGTGTGTTCCTGCAGTGTGTCTGTATATCTGCAGTGTGTCTGTATTCCTGCAGTGTGTCTGTTTTCCTGCAGTGTGTGTGTGTTCCTGCAGTGTGTGTGTGTTCCTGCAGTGTGTCTGTATTCCTGCAGTGTGTCTGTGTTCCTGCAGTGTGTCTGTGTTCCTGCAGTGTGTCTGTTTTCCTGCAGTGTGTGTGTGTTCCTGCAGTGTGTCTGTGTTCCTGCAGTGTGTCTGTATTCCTGCAGTGTGTGTGTGTTCCTGCAGTGTGTGTGTGTATCTGCAGTGTGTCTGTGTTCCTGCAGTGTGTCTGTGTATCTGCAGTGTGTCTGTGTTCCTGCAGTGTGTCTGTATATCTGCAGTGTGTCTGTGTTCCTGCAGTGTGTGTGTGTTCCTGCAGTGTGTCTGTATTCCTGCAGTGTGTCTGTGTTCCTGCAGTGTGTCTGTGTTCCTGCAGTGTGTCTGTTTTCCTGCAGTGTGTGTGTGTTCCTGCAGTGTGTCTGTGTTCCTGCAGTGTGTCTGTATTCCTGCAGTGTGTGTGTGTTCCTGCAGTGTGTGTGTGTATCTGCAGTGTGTGTGTGTTCCTGCAGTGTGTGTGTGTATCTGCAGTGTGTGTGTGTTCCTGCAGTGTGTGTGTGTATCTGCAGTGTGTGTGTGTTCCTGCAGTGTGTGTGTGTTCCTGCAGTGTGTGTGTGTTCCTGCAGTGTGTGTGTGTATCTGCAGTGTGTGTGTGTTCCTGCAGTGTGTCTGTAT
The DNA here is from genome assembly GCF_019097595.1 of Hemibagrus wyckioides. Classification (NCBI taxonomy): domain Eukaryota; kingdom Metazoa; phylum Chordata; class Actinopteri; order Siluriformes; family Bagridae; genus Hemibagrus; species Hemibagrus wyckioides. The sequence continues at coordinate 352,537 of NC_080722.1, read as the reverse complement.
TCCTGCAGTGTGTGTGTGTTCCTGCAGTGTGTGTGTGTATCTGCAGTGTGTCTGTGTATCTGCAGTGTGTGTGTGTTCCTGCAGTGTGTCTGTATTCCTGCAGTGTGTGTGTGTTCCTGCAGTGTGTGTGTGTTCCTACAGTGTGTGTGTGTTCCTGCAGTGTGTCTGTATATCTGCAGTGTGTGTGTGTTCCTGCAGTGTGTCTGTATTCCTGCAGTGTGTCTGTGTTCCTGCAGTGTGTCTGTGTTCCTGCAGTGTGTCTGTATATCTGCAGTGTGTGTGTGTTCCTGCAGTGTGTCTGTATATCTGCAGTGTGTGTGTGTTCCTGCAGTGTGTGTGTGTTCCTGCAGTGTGTGTGTGTTCCTGCAGTGTGTGTGTGTTCCTGCAGTGTGTCTGTATTCCTGCAGTCTGTGTGTGTTCCTGCAGTGTGTCTGTGTATCTGCAGTGTGTCTGTGTATCTGCAGTGTGTGTGTGTTCCTGCAGTGTGTCTGTGTTCCTGCAGTGTGTCTGTGTTCCTGCAGTGTGTCTGTATTCCTGCAGTGTGTCTGTTTTCCTGCAGTGTGTCTGTGTTCCTGCAGTGTGTGTGTGTTCCTGCAGTGTGTCTGTGTTCCTGCAGTGTGTCTGTGTATCTGCAGTGTGTGTGTGGTCCTGCAGTGTGTCTGTGTTCCTGCAGTGTGTGTGTGTTCCTGCAGTGTGTCTGTGTTCCTGCAGTGTGTCTGTGTTCCTGCAGTGTGTCTGTGTTCCTGCAGTGTGTCTGTTTTCCTGCAGTGTGTGTGTGTTCCTGCAGTGTGTCTGTGTTCCTGCAGTGTGTCTGTATTCCTGCAGTGTGTCTGTGTTCCTGCAGTGTGTCTGTGTTCCTGCAGTGTGTCTGTTTTCCTGCAGTGTGTCTGTGTTCCTGCAGTGTGTGTGTGTTCCTGCAGTGTGTCTGTGTTCCTGCAGTGTGTCTGTGTATCTGCAGTGTGTCTGTGTTCCTGCAGTGTGTCTGTGTTCCTGCAGTGTGTCTGTATTCCTGCAGTGTGTCTGTGTTCCTGCAGTGTGTCTGTATTCCTGCAGTGTGTCTGTGTTCCTGCAGTGTGTCTGTGTTCCTGCAGTGTGTCTGTGTTCCTGCAGTGTGTGTGTGTTCCTGCAGTGTGTCTGTGTTCCTGCAGTGTGTCTGTGTTCCTGCAGTGTGTCTGTGTTCCTGCAGTGTGTCTGTATTCCTGCAGTGTGTCTGTGTTCCTGCAGTGTGTCTGTGTTCCTGCAGTGTGTCTGTTTTCCTGCAGTGTGTGTGTGTTCCTGCAGTGTGTCTGTGTTCCTGCAGTGTGTCTGTATTCCTGCAGTGTGTGTGTGTTCCTGCAGTGTGTGTGTGTATCTGCAGTGTGTGTGTGTTCCTGCAGTGTGTGTGTGTATCTGCAGTGTGTGTGTGTTCCTGCAGTGTGTGTGTATTCCTGCAGTGTGTGTGTGTTCCTGCAGTGTGTCTGTGTATCTGCAGTGTGTGTGTGGTCCTGCAGTGTGTCTGTATTCCTGCAGTGTGTCTGTGTTCCTGCAGTGTGTCTGTGTTCCTGCAGTGTGTCTGTGTTCCTGCAGTGTGTCTGTATATCTGCAGTGTGTGTGTGTTCCTGCAGTGTGTCTGTATTCCTGCAGTGTGTGTGTGTTCCTGCAGTGTGTGTGTGTATCTGCAGTGTGTCTGTGTATCTGCAGTGTGTGTGTGTTCCTGCAGTGTGTGTGTGTTCCTGCAGTGTGTCTGTATATCTGCAGTGTGTCTGTGTTCCTGCAGTGTGTCTGTATTCCTGCAGTGTGTGTGTGTTCCTGCAGTGTGTCTGTGTTCCTGCAGTGTGTGTGTGTTCCTGCAGTGTGTGTGTGTTCCTGCAGTGTGTCTGTATTCCTGCAGTGTGTGTGTGTTCCTGCAGTGTGTCTGTATATCTGCAGTGTGTGTGTGTTCCTGCAGTGTGTCTGTGTTCCTGCAGTGTGTCTGTATTCCTGCAGTGTGTGTGTGTTCCTGCAGTGTGTGTGTGTATCTGCAGTGTGTGTGTGTTACCTGCAGTGTGTGTGTGTGTGTGTGTGTTACCTGCAGTGTGTGTGTTACCTGCAGTGTGTGTGTGTGTGTTACCTGCAGTGTGTGTGTTACCTGCAGTGTGTGTGTTACCTGCAGTGTGTGTGTGTATCTGCAGTGTGTGTGTTCCTGCAGTGTGTGTGTGTATCTGCAGTGTGTGTGTTCCTGCAGTGTGTGTGTGTACCTGCAGTGTGTGTGTGTTCCTGCAGTGTGTGTGTATTCCTGCAGTGTGTGTGTGTATCTGCAGTGTGTGTGTGTATCTGCAGTGTGTGTGTATTCCTGCAGTGTGTGTGTGCGTTACCTGCAGTGTGTGTGTGTGTTACCTGCAGTGTGTGTGTGTTACCTGCAGTGTGTGTGTGTGTGTGTGTGTTACCTGCAGTGTGTGTGTGCGTTACCTGCAGTGTGTGTGTGTTACCTGCAGTGTGTGTGTGTTACCTGCAGTGTGTGTGTGTTACCTGCAGTGTGTGTGTGCGTTACCTGCAGTGTGTGTGTGTTACCTGCAGTGTGTGTGTGTTACCTGCAGTGTGTCTGTATATCTGCAGTGTGTGTGTGTTCCTGCAGTGTGTGTGTGTATCTGCAGTGTGTGTGTTCCTGCAGTGTGTGTGTGTACCTGCAGTGTGTGTGTGTTCCTGCAGTGTGTGTGTATTCCTGCAGTGTGTCTGTGTTCCTGCAGTGTGTCTGTATATCTGCAGTGTGTGTGTGTTCCTGCAGTGTGTGTGTGTTCCTGCAGTGTGTCTGTGTTCCTGCAGTGTGTCTGTGTATCTGCAGTGTGTGTGTGTTCCTGCAGTGTGTCTGTATTCCTGCAGTGTGTGTGTGTTCCTGCAGTGTGTGTGTGTATCTGCAGTGTGTCTGTGTATCTGCAGTGTGTGTGTGTTCCTGCAGTGTGTGTGTGTTCCTGCAGTGTGTGTGTGTTCCTGCAGTGTGTCTGTGTTCCTGCAGTGTGTCTGTATTCCTGCAGTGTGTGTGTGTTCCTGCAGTGTGTGTGTGTATCTGCAGTGTGTGTGTGTATCTGCAGTGTGTGTGTGTTCCTGCAGTGTGTGTGTATTCCTGCAGTGTGTGTGTGTTCCTGCAGTGTGTCTGTATATCTGCAGTGTGTGTGTGTTCCTGCAGTGTGTGTGTTCCTGCAGTGTGTGTGTGTTCCTGCAGTGTGTGTGTGTTCCTGCAGTGTGTGTGTGTTCCTGCAGTGTGTCTGTATATCTGCAGTGTGTGTGTGTTCCTGCAGTGTGTCTGTATATCTGCAGTGTGTGTGTGTTCCTGCAGTGTGTGTGTGTTCCTGCAGTGTGTGTGTGTTCCTGCAGTGTGTGTGTGTTCCTGCAGTGTGTCTGTATATCTGCAGTGTGTCTGTATTCCTGCAGTGTGTCTGTTTTCCTGCAGTGTGTGTGTGTTCCTGCAGTGTGTCTGTGTTCCTGCAGTGTGTTTGTGTTCCTGCAGTGTGTCTGTATTCCTGCAGTGTGTCTGTGTTCCTGCAGTGTGTCTGTGTTCCTGCAGTGTGTCTGTTTTCCTGCAGTGTGTGTGTGTTCCTGCAGTGTGTGTGTGTATCTGCAGTGTGTGTGTGTTCCTGCAGTGTGTGTGTGTATCTGCAGTGTGTGTGTGTTCCTGCAGTGTGTCTGTGTTCCTGCAGTGTGTCTGTGTTCCTGCAGTGTGTGTGTGTTCCTGCAGTGTGTGTGTGTATCTGCAGTGTGTGTGTGTTCCTGCAGTGTGTGTGTGTATCTGCAGTGTGTGTGTGTTCCTGCAGTGTGTGTGTGTTCCTGCAGTGTGTGTGTGTTCCTGCAGTGTGTCTGTATATCTGCAGTGTGTCTGTGTTCCTGCAGTGTGTCTGTGTATCTGCAGTGTGTGTGTGGTCCTGCAGTGTGTCTGTTTTCCTGCAGTGTGTGTGTGTTCCTGCAGTGTGTCTGTATATCTGCAGTGTGTGTGTGTATCTGCAGTGTGTGTGTGTTCCTGCAGTGTGTCTGTGTTCCTGCAGTGTGTCTGTGTTCCTGCAGTGTGTCTGTATATCTGCAGTGTGTGTGTGTATCTGCAGTGTGTGTGTGTTCCTGCAGTGTGTTTGTGTTCCTGCAGTGTGTGTGTGTTCCTGCAGTGTGTCTGTATTCCTGCAGTGTGTCTGTGTTCCTGCAGTGTGTGTGTGTATCTGCAGTGTGTGTGTGTATCTGCAGTGTGTGTGTGTTCCTGCAGTGTGTGTGTGTTCCTGCAGTGTGTGTGTGTTCCTGCAGTGTGTCTGTATTCCTGCAGTGTGTCTGTGTTCCTGCAGTGTGTCTGTGTTCCTGCAGTGTGTCTGTGTTCCTGCAGTGTGTCTGTGTATCTGCAGTGTGTGTGTGTTCCTGCAGTGTGTGTGTGTTCCTGCAGTGTGTCTGTGTATCTGCAGTGTGTGTGTGTTCCTGCAGTGTGTCTGTATTCCTGCAGTGTGTGTGTGTTCCTGCAGTGTGTGTGTGTATCTGCAGTGTGTGTGTGTTCCTGCAGTGTGTGTGTGTTCCTGCAGTGTGTCTGTGTATCTGCAGTGTGTGTGTGTTCCTGCAGTGTGTCTGTATTCCTGCAGTGTGTGTGTGTTCCTGCAGTGTGTGTGTGTATCTGCAGTGTGTCTGTGTATCTGCAGTGTGTGTGTGTTCCTGCAGTGTGTCTGTGTATCTGCAGTGTGTCTATATTCCTGCAGTGTGTCTGTGTATCTGCAGTGTGTCTGTGTATCTGCAGTGTGTCTGTGTTCCTGCAGTGTGTCTGTGTATCTGCAGTGTGTCTGTGTATCTGCAGTGTGTCTATATTCCTGCAGTGTGTCCGTGTTCCTGCAGTGTGTCTGTGTATCTGCAGTGTGTCTATATTCCTGCAGTGTGTCTATATTCCTGCAGTGTGTCTATATTCCTGCAGTGTGTCTGTGTATCTGCAGTGTGTCTGTGTATCTGCAGTGTGTCTGTGTATCTGCAGTGTGTGTGTGTATCTGCAGTGTGTCTGTGTTCCTGCAGTGTGTGTGTGTTCCTGCAGTGTGTCTGTATTCCTGCAGTGTGTGTGTGTATCTGCAGTGTGTCTGTGTATCTGCAGTGTGTCTGTGTATCTGCAGTGTGTCTGTGTATCTGCAGTGTGTCTGTGTATCTGCAGTGTGTCTGTGTATCTGCAGTGTGTCTGTGTTCCTGCAGTGTGTCTGTGTATCTGCAGTGTGTCTGTGTTCCTGCAGTGTGTCTGTGTATCTGCAGTGTGTCTGTGTTCCTGCAGTGTGTCTGTGTATCTGCAGTGTGTCTGTGTTCCTGCAGTGTGTCTGTGTATCTGCAGTGTGTCTGTGTATCTGCAGTGTGTCTATATTCCTGCAGTGTGTGTGTGTATCTGCAGTGTGTCTATATTCCTGCAGTGTGTCCGTGTTCCTGCAGTGTGTCTGTGTATCTGCAGTGTGTGTGTTTTCCTACAGTGTGTCTGTGTATCTGCAGTGTGTCTGTGTTCCTGCAGTGTGTCTGTGTATCTGCAGTGTGTCTATATTCCTGCAGTGTGTGTGTGTATCTGCAGTGTGTCTGTGTTCCTGCAGTGTGTGTGTGTTCCTGCAGTGTGTCTGTGTATCTGCAGTGTGTCTATATTCCTGCAGTGTGTCTGTGTTCCTGCAGTGTGTCTGTGTTCCTGCAGTGTGTCTGTGTATCTGCAGTGTGTCTGTGTATCTGCAGTGTGTCTATATTCCTGCAGTGTGTCCGTGTTCCTGCAGTGTGTCTGTGTATCTGCAGTGTGTGTGTTTTCCTGCAGTGTGTCTGTGTATCTGCAGTGTGTCTGTGTTCCTGCAGTGTGTCTGTGTATCTGCAGTGTGTCTATATTCCTGCAGTGTGTGTGTGTATCTGCAGTGTGTCTGTGTATCTGCAGTGTGTGTGTTTTCCTGCAGTGTGTCTGTGTATCTGCAGTGTGTCTGTGTTCCTGCAGTGTGTCTGTGTATCTGCAGTGTGTCTGTGTTCCTGCAGTGTGTGTGTGTTCCTGCAGTGTGTCTGTGTATCTGCAGTGTGTCTATATTCCTGCAGTGTGTCTGTGTATCTGCAGTGTGTCTGTGTTCCTGCAGTGTGTCTGTGTATCTGCAGTGTGTCTATATTCCTGCAGTGTGTCTGTGTATCTGCAGTGTGTCTATATTCCTGCAGTGTGTCTGTGTATCTGCAGTGTGTCTATATTCCTGCAGTGTGTCTGTGTATCTGCAGTGTGTCTGTGTATCTGCAGTGTGTCTGTGTATCTGCAGTGTGTCTGTGTATCTGCAGTGTTTCTATATTCCTGCAGTGTGTCCGTGTTCCTGCAGTGTGTCTGTGTTCCTGCAGTGTGTCTGTGTATCTGCAGTGTGTCTGTGTATCTGCAGTGTGTCTGTGTATCTGCAGTGTGTCTGTATTCCTGCAGTGTGTGTGTGTTCCTGCAGTGTGTGTGTGTTCCTGCAGTGTGTCTGTGTATCTGCAGTGTGTGTGTGTTCCTGCAGTGTGTCTGTATTCCTGCAGTGTGTGTGTGTTCCTGCAGTGTGTGTGTGTATCTGCAGTGTGTCTGTGTATCTGCAGTGTGTGTGTGTTCCTGCAGTGTGTGTGTGTTCCTGCAGTGTGTGTGTGTTCCTGCAGTGTGTGTGTGTTCCTGCAGTGTGTCTGTGTTCCTGCAGTGTGTCTGTATTCCTGCAGTGTGTGTGTGGTCCTGCAGTGTGTGTGTGTATCTGCAGTGTGTGTGTGTTCCTGCAGTGTGTGTGTGTATCTGCAGTGTGTGTGTGTTCCTGCAGTGTGTGTGTGTTCCTGCAGTGTGTCTGTATATCTGCAGTGTGTGTGTGTTCCTGCAGTGTGTGTGTTCCTGCAGTGTGTGTGTGTTCCTGCAGTGTGTGTGTGTTCCTGCAGTGTGTCTGTATATCTGCAGTGTGTGTGTGTTCCTGCAGTGTGTCTGTATATCTGCAGTGTGTGTGTGTTCCTGCAGTGTGTGTGTGTTCCTGCAGTGTGTGTGTGTTCCTGCAGTGTGTGTGTGTTCCTGCAGTGTGTGTGTGTATCTGCAGTGTGTCTGTATTCCTGCAGTGTGTCTGTTTTCCTGCAGTGTGTGTGTGTTCCTGCAGTGTGTCTGTGTTCCTGCAGTGTGTTTGTGTTCCTGCAGTGTGTCTGTATTCCTGCAGTGTGTCTGTGTTCCTGCAGTGTGTCTGTGTTCCTGCAGTGTGTCTGTTTTCCTGCAGTGTGTGTGTGTTCCTGCAGTGTGTGTGTGTATCTGCAGTGTGTGTGTGTTCCTGCAGTGTGTGTGTGTATCTGCAGTGTGTGTGTGTTCCTGCAGTGTGTCTGTGTTCCTGCAGTGTGTCTGTATTCCTGCAGTGTGTGTGTGTTCCTGCAGTGTGTGTGTGTATCTGCAGTGTGTGTGTGTTCCTGCAGTGTGTGTGTGTATCTGCAGTGTGTGTGTGTTCCTGCAGTGTGTGTGTGTTCCTGCAGTGTGTGTGTGTTCCTGCAGTGTGTCTGTATATCTGCAGTGTGTCTGTGTTCCTGCAGTGTGTCTGTGTATCTGCAGTGTGTCTGTGGTCCTGCAGTGTGTCTGTGTTCCTGCAGTGTGTCTGTTTTCCTGCAGTGTGTGTGTGTTCCTGCAGTGTGTCTGTGTTCCTGCAGTGTGTCTGTGTTCCTGCAGTGTGTCTGTATATCTGCAGTGTGTGTGTGTATCTGCAGTGTGTGTGTGTTCCTGCAGTGTGTTTGTGTTCCTGCAGTGTGTGTGTGTTCCTGCAGTGTGTCTGTATTCCTGCAGTGTGTCTGTGTTCCTGCAGTGTGTCTGTGTTCCTGCAGTGTGTGTGTGTTCCTGCAGTGTGTCTGTATTCCTGCAGTGTGTCTGTATATCTGCAATGTGTGTGTGTTCCTGCAGTGTGTCTGTGTTCCTGCAGTGTGTCTGTATATCTGCAGTGTGTGTGTGTATCTGCAGTGTGTGTGTGTTCCTGCAGTGTGTTTGTGTTCCTGCAGTGTGTGTGTGTTCCTGCAGTGTGTCTGTATTCCTGCAGTGTGTCTGTGTTCCTGCAGTGTGTCTGTGTTCCTGCAGTGTGTCTGTTTTCCTGCAGTGTGTGTGTGTTCCTGCAGTGTGTCTGTGTTCCTGCAGTGTGTCTGTATTCCTGCAGTGTGTGTGTGTTCCTGCAGTGTGTGTGTGTATCTGCAGTGTGTGTGTGTTCCTGCAGTGTGTGTGTGTATCTGCAGTGTGTGTGTGTTCCTGCAGTGTGTGTGTGTTCCTGCAGTGTGTGTGTGTTCCTGCAGTGTGTCTGTATTCCTGCAGTGTGTCTGTGTTCCTGCAGTGTGTCTGTGTTCCTGCAGTGTGTCTGTGTTCCTGCAGTGTGTCTGTGTATCTGCAGTGTGTCTGTGTATCTGCAGTGTGTGTGTGTTCCTGCAGTGTGTGTGTGTTCCTGCAGTGTGTCTGTGTATCTGCAGTGTGTGTGTGTTCCTGCAGTGTGTGTGTGTTCCTGCAGTGTGTGTGTGTTCCTGCAGTGTGTCTGTATATCTGCAGTGTGTCTGTGTTCCTGCAGTGTGTCTGTGTTCCTGCAGTGTGTGTGTGTTCCTGCAGTGTGTCTGTGTTCCTGCAGTGTGTCTGTATTCCTGCAGTGTGTGTGTGTTCCTGCAGTGTGTGTGTGTATCTGCAGTGTGTGTGTGTTCCTGCAGTGTGTGTGTGTATCTGCAGTGTGTGTGTTCCTGCAGTGTGTGTGTGTATCTGCAGTGTGTGTGTGTTCCTGCAGTGTGTGTGTATTCCTGCAGTGTGTCTGTGTTCCTGCAGTGTGTCTGTATATCTGCAGTGTGTGTGTGTTCCTGCAGTGTGTCTGTGTTCCTGCAGTGTGTCTGTGTTCCTGCAGTGTGTCTGTGTTCCTGCAGTGTGTCTGTGTATCTGCAGTGTGTCTGTGTATCTGCAGTGTGTGTGTGTTCCTGCAGTGTGTGTGTGTTCCTGCAGTGTGTGTGTGTTCCTGCAGTGTGTCTGTGTATCTGCAGTGTGTGTGTGTTCCTGCAGTGTGTCTGTATTCCTGCAGTGTGTGTGTGTTCCTGCAGTGTGTGTGTGTATCTGCAGTGTGTCTGTGTATCTGCAGTGTGTGTGTGTTCCTGCAGTGTGTGTGTGTTCCTGCAGTGTGTGTGTGTTCCTGCAGTGTGTCTGTATATCTGCAGTGTGTCTGTGTTCCTGCAGTGTGTCTGTGTTCCTGCAGTGTGTGTGTGTTCCTGCAGTGTGTCTGTGTTCCTGCAGTGTGTCTGTATTCCTGCAGTGTGTGTGTGTTCCTGCAGTGTGTGTGTGTATCTGCAGTGTGTGTGTGTTCCTGCAGTGTGTGTGTGTATCTGCAGTGTGTGTGTTCCTGCAGTGTGTGTGTGTATCTGCAGTGTGTGTGTGTTCCTGCAGTGTGTGTGTATTCCTGCAGTGTGTCTGTGTTCCTGCAGTGTGTCTGTATATCTGCAGTGTGTCTGTGTTCCTGCAGTGTGTCTGTGTTCCTGCAGTGTGTGTGTGTTCCTGCAGTGTGTGTGTTCCTGCAGTGTGTCTGTATATCTGCAGTGTGTGTGTGTTCCTGCAGTGTGTGTGTGTTCCTGCAGTGTGTGTGTTCCTGCAGTGTGTGTGTGTTCCTGCAGCGTGTGTGTGTATCTGCAGTGAGTGTGTGTATCTGCAGCGTGTCTGTGTTCCTGCAGTGTGTGTTCCTGCAGTGTGTGTGTGTATCTGCAGTGTGTGTGTGTATCTGCAGCGTGTCTGTGTTCCTGCAGTGTGTGTTCCTGCAGTGTGTGTGTGTATCTGCAGTGTGTCTGTGTATCTGCAGTGTGTGTGTGTTCCTGCAGTGTGTGTGTGTTCCTGCAGTGTGTGTGTGTTCCTGCAGTGAGTCTGTGTATCTGCAGTGTGTGTATGTTCCTGCAGTGTGTCTTTTTTCCTGTAGTGTGTGTATCTGCAGTGTGTCTGTATTCCTGCAGTGTGTGTGTTCCTGCAGTGTGTCTATATTCCTGCAGTGTGTGTGTTCCTGCAGTGTGTCTATATTCCTGCAGTGTGTGTGTTCCTGCAGTGTGTCTATATTCCTGCAGTGTGTGTGTTCCTGCAGTGTGTCTATATTCCTGCAGTGTGTCTGTGTTCCTGCAGTGTGTGTGTGTTCCTGCAGTGTGTGTGTGTATCTGCAGTGTGTGTGTGTTCCTGCAGTGTGTGTGTGTTCCTGCAGTGTGTGTGTGTTCCTGCAGTGTGTGTGTGTATCTGCAGTGTGTGTGTGTTCCTGCAGTGTGTCTGTATTCCTGCAGTGTGTGTGTGTTCCTGCAGTGTGTGTGTGTATCTGCAGTGTGTGTGTGTTCCTGCAGTGTGTGTGTGTTCCTACAGTGTGTGTGTGTTCCTGCAGTGTGTCTGTATATCTGCAGTGTGTGTGTGTTCCTGCAGTGTGTCTGTATTCCTGCAGTGTGTCTGTGTTCCTGCAGTGTGTCTGTGTTCCTGCAGTGTGTCTGTATATCTGCAGTGTGTGTGTGTTCCTGCAGTGTGTCTGTATATCTGCAGTGTGTGTGTGTTCCTGCAGTGTGTGTGTGTTCCTGCAGTGTGTGTGTGTTCCTGCAGTGTGTGTGTGTTCCTGCAGTGTGTCTGTATTCCTGCAGTCTGTGTGTGTTCCTGCAGTGTGTCTGTGTATCTGCAGTGTGTCTGTGTATCTGCAGTGTGTGTGTGGTCCTGCAGTGTGTCTGTGTTCCTGCAGTGTGTCTGTGTTCCTGCAGTGTGTCTGTGTTCCTGCAGTGTGTCTGTATTCCTGCAGTGTGTCTGTTTTCCTGCAGTGTGTCTGTGTTCCTGCAGTGTGTGTGTGTTCCTGCAGTGTGTCTGTGTTCCTGCAGTGTGTCTGTGTATCTGCAGTGTGTGTGTGGTCCTGCAGTGTGTCTGTGTTCCTGCAGTGTGTCTGTGTTCCTGCAGTGTGTCTGTGTTCCTGCAGTGTGTCTGTTTTCCTGCAGTGTGTGTGTGTTCCTGCAGTGTGTGTGTGTTCCTGCAGTGTGTCTGTGTTCCTGCAGTGTGTCTGTATTCCTGCAGTGTGTCTGTGTTCCTGCAGTGTGTCTGTGTTCCTGCAGTGTGTCTGTTTTCCTGCAGTGTGTGTGTGTTCCTGCAGTGTGTCTATATTCCTGCAGTGTGTGTGTTCCTGCAGTGTGTCTATATTCCTGCAGTGTGTGTGTTCCTGCAGTGTGTCTATATTCCTGCAGTGTGTCTGTGTATCTGCAGTGTGTGTGTGTATCTGCAGTGTGTCTGTGTATCTGCAGTGTGTCTGTGTTCCTGCAGTGTGTCTGTGTTCCTGCAGTGTGTCTATATTCCTGCAGTGTGTGTGTGTATCTGCAGTGTGTGTGTGTATCTGCAGTGTGTGTGTGTTCCTGCAGTGTGTCTGTGTTCCTGCAGTGTGTCTGTATTCCTGCAGTGTGTGTGTGTTCCTGCAGTGTGTGTGTGTATCTGCAGTGTGTGTGTGTTCCTGCAGTGTGTGTGTGTTCCTGCAGTGTGTGTGTGTTCCTGCAGTGTGTCTGTATATCTGCAGTGTGTGTGTGTTCCTGCAGTGTGTCTGTATTCCTGCAGTGTGTCTGTGTTCCTGCAGTGTGTCTGTGTTCCTGCAGTGTGTCTGTATATCTGCAGTGTGTGTGTGTTCCTGCAGTGTGTCTGTATATCTGCAGTGTGTGTGTGTTCCTGCAGTGTGTGTGTGTTCCTGCAGTGTGTGTGTGTTCCTGCAGTGTGTGTGTGTTCCTGCAGTGTGTCTGTATTCCTGCAGTGTGTGTGTGTTCCTGCAGTGTGTCTGTATATCTGCAGTGTGTGTGTGTTCCTGCAGTGTGTCTGTATTCCTGCAGTCTGTGTGTGTTCCTGCAGTGTGTCTGTGTATCTGCAGTGTGTGTGTGTTCCTGCAGTGTGTCTGTATATCTGCAGTGTGTGTGTGTTCCTGCAGTGTGTCTGTATTCCTGCAGTCTGTGTGTGTTCCTGCAGTGTGTCTGTGTATCTGCAGTGTGTGTGTGGTCCTGCAGTGTGTCTGTGTTCCTGCAGTGTGTCTGTGTTCCTGCAGTGTGTCTGTGTTCCTGCAGTGTGTCTGTATTCCTGCAGTCTGTGTGTGTTCCTGCAGTGTGTCTGTGTATCTGCAGTGTGTGTGTGGTCCTGCAGTGTGTGTGTGTTCCTGCAGTGTGTCTGTATTCCTGCAGTGTGTCTGTGTTCCTGCAGTGTGTCTGTGTTCCTGGAGTGTGTCTGTTTTCCTGCAGTGTGTGTGTGTTCCTGCAGTGTGTCTGTGTTCCTGCAGTGTGTCTGTATTCCTGCAGTGTGTCTGTGTTCCTGCAGTGTGTCTGTGTTCCTGCAGTGTGTCTGTTTTCCTGCAGTGTGTGTGTGTTCCTGCAGTGTGTCTGTGTTCCTGCAGTGTGTCTGTGTTCCTGCAGTGTGTCTGTATTCCTGCAGTGTGTCTGTGTTCCTGCAGTGTGTCTGTGTTCCTGCAGTGTGTCTGTATTCCTGCAGTGTGTGTGTGTTCCTGCAGTGTGTCTGTGTTCCTGCAGTGTGTCTGTATTCCTGCAGTGTGTCTGTGTTCCTGCAGTGTGTGTGTGTTCCTGCAGTGTGTGTGTGTTCCTGCAGTGTGTGTGTGTTCCTGCAGTGTGTGTGTGTATCTGCAGTGTGTGTGTGTTCCTGCAGTGTGTGTGTGTATCTGCAGTGTGTGTGTGTTCCTGCAGTGTGTGTGTGTTCCTGCAGTGTGTCTGTATATCTGCAGTGTGTCTGTGTTCCTGCAGTGTGTCTGTGTTCCTGCAGTGTGTCTGTATATCTGCAGTGTGTCTGTATATCTGCAGTGTGTGTGTTCCTGCAGTGTGTGTGTGTTCCTGCAGTGTGTCTGTATTCCTGCAGTGTGTGTGTGTTCCTGCAGTGTGTGTGTGTATCTGCAGTGTGTCTGTGTATCTGCAGTGTGTGTGTGTTCCTGCAGTGTGTGTGTGTTCCTGCAGTGTGTGTGTGTTCCTGCAGTGTGTCTGTATATCTGCAGTGTGTCTGTGTTCCTGCAGTGTGTCTGTATTCCTGCAGTGTGTCTGTATTCCTGCAGTGTGTGTGTGTTCCTGCAGTGTGTCTGTGTTCCTGCAGTGTGTCTGTATATCTGCAGTGTGTGTGTGTTCCTGCAGTGTGTCTGTGTTCCTGCAGTGTGTCTGTATTCCTGCAGTGTGTGTGTGTTCCTGCAGTGTGTGTGTGTATCTGCATTGTGTGTGTGTATCTGCAGTGTGTGTGTGTATCTGCAGTGTGTGTGTGTTCCTGCAGTGTGTCTGTGTTCCTGCAGTGTGTCTGTATTCCTGCAGTGTGTGTGTGTTCCTGCAGTGTGTGTGTGTATCTGCAGTGTGTGTGTGTTCCTGCAGTGTGTGTGTGTATCTGCAGTGTGTGTGTGTTCCTGCAGTGTGTGTGTGTTCCTGCAGTGTGTGTGTGTTCCTGCAGTGTGTCTGTATATCTGCAGTGTGTCTGTGTTCCTGCAGTGTGTCTGTGTATCTGCAGTGTGTGTGTGGTCCTGCAGTGTGTCTGTTTTCCTGCAGTGTGTGTGTGTTCCTGCAGTGTGTGTGTTCCTGCAGTGTGTCTGTGTTCCTGCAGTGTGTCTGTGTTCCTGCAGTGTGTCTGTATATCTGCAGTGTGTGTGTGTATCTGCAGTGTGTGTGTGTTCCTGCAGTGTGTTTGTGTTCCTGCAGTGTGTGTGTGTTCCTGCAGTGTGTCTGTATTCCTGCAGTGTGTCTGTGTTCCTGCAGTGTGTCTGTGTTCCTGCAGTGTGTCTGTTTTCCTGCAGTGTGTGTGTGTTCCTGCAGTGTGTCTGTGTTCCTGCAGTGTGTCTGTATTCCTGCAGTGTGTGTGTGTTCCTGCAGTGTGTGTGTGTATCTGCAGTGTGTGTGTGTTCCTGCAGTGTGTGTGTGTATCTGCAGTGTGTGTGTGTTCCTGCAGTGTGTGTGTGTTCCTGCAGTGTGTGTGTGTTCCTGCAGTGTGTCTGTATTCCTGCAGTGTGTCTGTGTTCCTGCAGTGTGTCTGTGTTCCTGCAGTGTGTCTGTGTATCTGCAGTGTGTCTGTGTATCTGCAGTGTGTGTGTGTTCCTGCAGTGTGTGTGTGTTCCTGCAGTGTGTCTGTGTATCTGCAGTGTGTGTGTGTTCCTGCAGTGTGTCTGTATTCCTGCAGTCTGTGTGTGTTCCTGCAGTGTGTCTGTGTATCTGCAGTGTGTGTGTGTTCCTGCAGTGTGTCTATATTCCTGCAGTGTGTGTGTGTATCTGCAGTGTGTGTGTGTTCCTGCAGTGTGTCTGTATTCCTGCAGTGTGTGTGTGTTCCTGCAGTGTGTGTGTGTATCTGCAGTGTGTCTGTGTATCTGCAGTGTGTGTGTGTTCCTGCAGTGTGACTGTGTATCTGCAGTGTGTCTATATTCCTGCAGTGTGTCTGTGTATCTGCAGTGTGTCTGTGTATCTGCAGTGTGTCTGTGTTCCTGCAGTGTGTCTGTGTATCTGCAGTGTGTCTGTGTATCTGCAGTGTGTCTATATTCCTGCAGTGTGTCCGTGTTCCTGCAGTGTGTCTGTGTATCTGCAGTGTGTCTATATTCCTGCAGTGTGTCTATATTCCTGCAGTGTGTCTGTGTATCTGCAGTGTGTCTATATTCCTGCAGTGTGTCTGTGTATCTGCAGTGTGTCTGTGTATCTGCAGTGTGTCTGTGTATCTGCAGTGTGTCTGTGTATCTGCAGTGTGTGTGTGTATCTGCAGTGTGTCTGTGTTCCTGCAGTGTGTGTGTGTTCCTGCAGTGTGTCTGTATTCCTGCAGTGTGTCTGTGTTCCTGCAGTGTGTGTGTGTATCTGCAGTGTGTCTGTGTATCTGCAGTGTGTGTGTGTATCTGCAGTGTGTCTGTGTATCTGCAGTGTGTGTGTGTATCTGCAGTGTGTCTGTGTATCTGCAGTGTGTCTGTGTTCCTGCAGTGTGTCTGTGTATCTGCAGTGTGTCTGTGTATCTGCAGTGTGTCTATATTCCTGCAGTGTGTCTGTGTTCCTGCAGTGTGTCTGTGTATCTGCAGTGTGTCTATATTCCTGCAGTGTGTCTGTGTATCTGCAGTGTGTGTGTTTTCCTGCAGTGTGTCTGTGTATCTGCAGTGTGTCTGTGTTCCTGCAGTGTGTCTGTGTATCTGCAGTGTGTCTATATTCCTGCAGTGTGTGTGTGTATCTGCAGTGTGTCTGTGTTCCTGCAGTGTGTGTGTGTTCCTGCAGTGTGTCTGTGTATCTGCAGTGTGTCTATATTCCTGCAGTGTGTCTGTGTTCCTGCAGTGTGTCTGTGTTCCTGCAGTGTGTCTGTGTATCTGCAGTGTGTCTGTGTATCTGCAGTGTGTCTATATTCCTGCAGTGTGTCCGTGTTCCTGCAGTGTGTCTGTGTATCTGCAGTGTGTCTATATTCCTGCAGTGTGTGTGTGTATCTGCAGTGTGTCTATATTCCTGCAGTGTGTGTGTGTATCTGCAGTGTGTCTGTGTATCTGCAGTGTGTCTGTGTTCCTGCAGTGTGTCTGTGTATCTGCAGTGTGTCTATATTCCTGCAGTGTGTGTGTGTATCTGCAGTGTGTCTGTGTATCTGCAGTGTGTGTGTTTTCCTGCAGTGTGTCTGTGTATCTGCAGTGTGTCTGTGTTCCTGCAGTGTGTCTGTGTATCTGCAGTGTGTCTGTGTTCCTGCAGTGTGTGTGTGTTCCTGCAGTGTGTCTGTGTATCTGCAGTGTGTCTATATTCCTGCAGTGTGTCTGTGTATCTGCAGTGTGTCTGTGTTCCTGCAGTGTGTCTGTGTATCTGCAGTGTGTCTATATTCCTGCAGTGTGTCTGTGTATCTGCAGTGTGTCTATATTCCTGCAGTGTGTCTGTGTATCTGCAGTGTGTCTATATTCCTGCAGTGTGTCTGTGTATCTGCAGTGTGTCTGTGTATCTGCAGTGTGTCTGTGTATCTGCAGTGTGTCTGTGTATCTGCAGTGTGTCTATATTCCTGCAGTGTGTCTGTGTTCCTGCAGTGTGTCTATATTCCTGCAGTGTGTCTGTGTATCTGCAGTGTGTCTGTGTATCTGCAGTGTGTCTGTGTATCTGCAGTGTGTCTATATTCCTGCAGTGTGTCTGTGTATCTGCAGTGTGTCTATATTCCTGCAGTGTGTCTGTGTATCTGCAGTGTGTCTGTGTATCTGCAGTGTGTCTATATTCCTGCAGTGTGTCTGTGTATCTGCAGTGTGTCTGTGTATCTGCAGTGTGTCTGTGTATCTGCAGTGTGTCTGTGTATCTGCAGTGTGTCTATATTCCTGCAGTGTGTCTGTGTATCTGCAGTGTGTCTGTGTTCCTGCAGTGTGTGTGTGTATCTGCAGTGTGTCTGTGTATCTGCAGTGTGTCTGTGTATCTGCAGTGTTTCTATATTCCTGCAGTGTGTCCGTGTTCCTGCAGTGTGTGTGTGTATCTGCAGTGTGTCTGTGTATCTGCAGTGTGTCTGTGTATCTGCAGTGTGTCTGTGTATCTGCAGTGTGTCTATATTCCTGCAGTGTGTCTGTGTATCTGCAGTGTGTCTGTGTTCCTGCAGTGTGTGTGTGTATCTGCAGTGTGTCTGTGTATCTGCAGTGTGTCTGTGTATCTGCAGTGTGTCTGTGTATCTGCAGTGTGTCTGTGTATCTGCAGTGTGTCTGTGTTCCTGCAGTGTGTCTGTGTTCCTGCAGTGTGTGTGTGTATCTGCAGTGTGTCTGTGTTCCTGCAGTGTGTCTGTGTTCCTGCAGTGTGTCTGTGTTCCTGCAGTGTGTCTGTGTATCTGCAGTGTGTCTGTGTTCCTGCAGTGTGTCTGTGTTCCTGCAGTGTGTCTGTGTATCTGCAGTGTGTCTATATTCCTGCAGTGTGTCTGTGTATCTGCAGTGTGTCTGTGTATCTGCAGTGTGTCTGTGTATCTGCAGTGTGTGTGTGTTCCTGCAGTGTGTCTGTGTTCCTGCAGTGTGTCTGTGTATCTGCAGTGTTTCTCTGTATCTGCAGTGTGTGTGTGTTCCTGCAGTGTGTCTGTGTTCCTGCAGTGTGTCTGTGTATCTGCAGTGTTTCTCTGTATCTGCAGTGTGTCTGTGTTCCTGCAGTGTGTCTGTGTTCCTGCAGTGTGTCTGTGTATCTGCAGTGTGTCTATATTCCTGCAGTGTGTCTGTGTATCTGCAGTGTGTCTGTGTATCTGCAGTGTGTCTATATTCCTGCAGTGTGTCTGTGTTCCTGCAGTGTGTCTGTGTTCCTGCAGTGTGTCTGTGTATCTGCAGTGTGTCTATATTCCTGCAGTGTGTCTGTGTTCCTGCAGTGTGTCTGTGTATCTGCAGTGTGTCTATATTCCTGCAGTGTGTCTGTGTATCTGCAGTGTGTGTGTTTTCCTGCAGTGTGTCTGTGTATCTGCAGTGTGTCTGTGTTCCTGCAGTGTGTCTGTGTATCTGCAGTGTGTCTATATTCCTGCAGTGTGTCTGTGTATCTGCAGTGTGTGTGTTTTCCTGCAGTGTGTCTGTGTATCTGCAGTGTGTCTGTGTATCTGCAGTGTGTCTATATTCCTGCAGTGTGTCTGTGTATCTGCAGTGTGTCTATATTCCTGCAGTGTGTCTGTGTATCTGCAGTGTGTCTATATTCCTGCAGTGTGTCTGTGTATCTGCAGTGTGTCCGTGTTCCTGCAGTGTGTGTGTGTATCTGCAGTGTGTGTGTGTTCCTGCAGTGTGTGTGTGTTCCTGCAGTGTGTCTGTATATCTTCAGTGTGTGTGTTCCTGCAGTGTGTGTGTGTATCTGCAGTGTGTCTGTGTTCCTGCAGTGTGTGTGTATCTGCAGTGTGTCTGTGTATCTGCAGTGTGTGTGTGTTCCTGCAGTGTGTGTGTGTTCCTGCAGTGTGTCTGTATATCTTCAGTGTGTGTGTATCTGCAGTGTGTTGGTGTTCCTGCAGTGTGTGTGTGTATCTGCAGTGTGTCTGTGTTCCTGCAGTGTGTCTGTGTATCTGCAGTGTGTCTATATTCCTGCAGTGTGTCTGTGTATCTGCAGTGTGTGTGTGTTCCTGCAGTGTGTCCGTGTTCCTGCAGTGTGTGTGTGTATCTGCAGTGTGTGTGTGTTCCTGCAGTGTGTGTGTGTTCCTGCAGTGTGTCTGTATATCTTCAGTGTGTGTTTCCTGCAGTGTGTGTGTGTTCCTGCAGTGTGTCTGTATATCTTCAGTGTGTGTTTCCTGCAGTGTGTGTGTGTATCTGCAGTGTGTCTGTGTTCCTGCAGTGTGTGTGTGTATCTGCAGTGTGTGTGTGTTCCTGCATTGTGTCTGTGTTGCTGCAGTGTGTGTGTGTATCTGCAGTGTGTGTGTGTTCCTGCAGTGTGTCTGTATATCTTCAGTGTGTGTTCCTGCAGTTTGTCTGTGTTCCTGCAGTGTGTGTGTGTTCCTGCAGTGTGTGTGTGTTCCTGCAGTGTGTCTGTGTTCCTGCAGTGTGTGTGTGTATCTGCAGTGTGTGTGTGTGTTCCTGCAGTGTGTCTGTGTATCTGCAGTGTGTGTGTGTATCTGCAGTGTGTGTGTGTTCCTGCATTGTGTCTGTGTTGCTGCAGTGTGTGTGTGTTCCTGCAGTGTGTCTGTATATCTTCAGTGTGTGTGTTCCTGCAGTGTGTCTGTGTTCCTGCAGTGTGTGTGTGTATCTGCAGTGTGTGTGTGTTCCTGCAGTGTGTCTGTGTTCCTGCAGTGTGTGTGTATATCTTCAGTGTGTGTGTTCCTGCAGTGTGTGTGTGTATCTGCAGTGTGTCTGTGTATCTTCAGTGTGTGTGTTCCTGCAGTGTGTCTGTGTTCCTGCAGTGTGTCTGTGTATCTGCAGTGTGTCTATATTCCTGCAGTGTGTCTGTGTATCTGCAGTGTGTGTGTTTTCCTGCAGTGTGTCTGTGTATCTGCAGTGTGTGTGTTTTCCTGCAGTGTGTCTGTGTATCTGCAGTGTGTCTATATTCCTGCAGTGTGTGTGTATCTGCAGTGTGTCTGTGTATCTTCAGTGTGTGTGTTCCTGCAGTGTGTCTGTGTTCCTGCAGTGTGTCTGTGTATCTGCAGTGTGTCTGTGTATCTGCAGTGTGTCTATATTCCTGCAGTGTGTCTGTGTTCCTGCAGTGTGTCTGTGTATCTGCAGTGTGTCTGTGTATCTGCAGTGTGTGTGTTTTCCTGCAGTGTGTCTGTGTATCTGCAGTGTGTCTGTGTATCTGCAGTGTGTCTGTGTATCTGCAGTGTGTCTATATTCCTGCAGTGTGTCTATATTCCTGCAGTGTGTCTATATTCCTGCAGTGTGTCTGTGTATCTGCAGTGTGTCTGTGTATCTGCAGTGTGTCTATATTCCTGCTGTGTGTCTGTGTATCTGCAGTGTGTCTGTGTATCTGCAGTGTGTCTGTGTTCCTGCAGTGTGTCCGTGTTCCTGCAGTGTGTCTGTGTATCTGCAGTGTGTCTATATTCCTGCAGTGTGTCTGTGTATCTGCAGTGTGTCTGTGTTCCTGCAGTGTGTCTGTGTATCTGCAGTGTGTCTATATTCCTGCAGTGTGTCTGTGTTCCTGCAGTGTGTCTATATTCCTGCAGTGTGTCTGTGTATCTGCAGTGTGTCTGTGTATCTGCAGTGTGTGTGTGTTCCTGCAGTGTGTCCGTGTTCCTGCAGTGTGTGTGTATCTGCAGTGTGTCTGTGTTCCTGCAGTGTGTGTGTGTATCTGCAGTGTGTGTGTGTTCCTGCATTGTGTCTGTGTTCCTGCAGTGTGTGTGTATATCTTCAGTGTGTGTGTTCCTGCAGTGTGTCTGTGTATCTGCAGTGTGTGTGTGTATCTGCAGTGTGTCTGTGTTCCTGCAGTGTGTCTGTGTATCTGCAGTGTGTGTGTATATCTTCAGTGTGTGTGTTCCTGCAGTGTGTCTGTGTTCCTGCAGTGTGTGTGTATATCTTCAGTGTGTGTGTTCCTGCAGTGTGTCTGTGTTCCTGCAGTGTGTGTGTATATCTTCAGTGTGTGTGTTCCTGCAGTGTGTCTGTGTTCCTGCAGTGTGTGTGTATATCTTCAGTGTGTGTGTTCCTGCAGTGTGTCTGTGTATCTTCAGTGTGTGTGTTCCTGCAGTGTGTCTGTGTATCTTCAGTGTGTGTGTTCCTGCAGTGTGTCTGTGTTCCTGCAGTGTGTGTG
>NC_080722.1:322500-327500 GCF_019097595.1 Hemibagrus wyckioides | reverse complement strand
CTCCTCTGTTCTTCTGGTCTCATGAATCTCTGAGTTTCACTGAATGATCAGGTGGAGAGTGATGAGTGAGTTCAAACATCTCCATCACCTAGCCTTCACATCTCAGTGAGTCCATCACATACTGCTGATGGTTATACAGCCTTTAAAGCACAACACACACACCTCACTGGTCATCTGACTGGTCACCCGAGGAAGTGTTTGGGTTCTCTCAGCGGTCAGGAACATCAGGATAGTGCAACAGAGGAACCATAAGCAGCTTCCACAGCTTCCTCACTTTCCTTCTGCTGTGTTCTGCAGGTTCCAGACCTCTCACCATGTGAATGCTAATGGCAAGTGACGTAGGAGGACTTTGGAGAGTAAATATGAGGTGTGTGTGTGTGTGTGTGTGTGTAGGAAACTGATTAAATATGAATGTATGTGAGAGACTGAGGAAAACAACACTCTGTTCAGCAGAGTGTGAATATTAAAATCACAGAAAATGGTAAACAAACACTTCCTGTATTATTACCTATTATACACATCTTTCTCTGTCTCTCTCTCTGTCTGTCTGTTTGTCTCTCTCTCTCTCTGTGTCTCTCTCTGTCTCTCTCTCTCTCTCTCTCTCTCTCTGTGTGTCTGGAATGTGAGAACTTCCCCAGTCTATGACCCTCTGTGTGAGAGAATATTCCAGTCTGTAAAATCCGATCAGATTGGAGTCGGGGGATCAGATCAGTGGACAGCCAGTCAGGTACAAAATACAGAATAATCACCAGGCTAGTGGACACACACAGAGCCCCGGGGTGTGATGGGACAGCTGATGGGACACTAAGTGTTATTGCACTGGGAGAGTGTGTGTCCAGTCTAAGGGTGTAGTTGAAGACAGGTGTGTGTCTGGTCTGAGGGTGTGGTTGGAGACAGGTATGTGTCCAGTCTGAGGGTGTGGCTGGAGACAGGTGTGTGAACATTTCTGCCTCATGCACTCAGGTGAAGTAACAGCAAGGGGCAGTGGTAGCTCACGTGTTTAAGGCTCTGGGTTGTTGATCAGGGTTCAAGCCCCAGTACCACTGAGCTGCCATTGCTGGGCCCTTGAGCAAGGCCCTTAACCCTTAGGAGTCGGCAAACCCGCCAGCAGGAACACTTGCATTTTTCTCTGGTAACCGTGAAAAGAACTTAAAATGCTCCATCATTTTTGATCACACACATGAGTGTAGTACATCATTTGAATCTGTAAAGGGTCTACTTTTATTCATGTAAACATTGTGCTTTTGTAAAATAAAGAAAATAAACAGGGTGCCATCTCAGTCTCCGCAAAAATATTTTTGAAACGCATCACTAAAATGAACTGAAACTCCGTGAATACACACGAGAAATACATCTATAGAAAGCTGAAAGGGTCTAGTTTTAAATGATGCAAGTCCCATCGAAAACAAACATTCACAGTTTATGTAATCCGTGTGAAACCAAGGAGAGGCACAGAATTTCTGTTGCACTTCATTATCTGATAATGACCTGAGGCAGGACACGCCCACATGCTATTCACAGGGAAAACAGTCTGGGTAATCTACATACAAGGCCACGCCCCCCAGACACCGGCTTGCTGTTGCACTTTTACCCTGTATGTATGTTTTTGGGCAGTTTTTTAATATATATATATATATCCTACACTGTTTTTTGTTTGCACCATTTTACCCTGAATGTCTGTTTTTACACTTTTTATTTATCTTGAACTGTTCCTGGGATTCTTGCAAGTGAATCTTGAGTTATTCTAAATAAACTACAAACAAAGAAATATGTTTTTGTCCTCAAATTATTTTCTTGTAGCACTTTCCTCAGTCTCATACCTGACTGAAAGGGGTAATTATGCAGCTCATTATGCGGGTCTTTGTCTTCTCTGGTGTGAATTACAGCATTATTCATGATCATTCACACTTCCTCGCATGTGGCCTTTACGTAGCCGTGAGTTGGTGTCAAAAATGAGACCAGACGGGGATGAAGTGAAGGAAGGGTTCTTAAATAGGGAAGTGGAGGTGATTAACTAATGAGGTGCAGGTGATCTAAATCACCTGTTGCAGTCTCTGGTGTGTGGAGTTCCAGACTCTCTCACTTTCTTGGAACCAGTGCTGCACCGAAGGGACTGATGAGGGTTCGTCTGACCATGGGAACAAGGGGGGTTGGTAACTGAGTATGCACTGGAATGGGGTGAGGCCGGTGGTCGACTGGTGCAGGGAGTTCTGTGCATACTTGGCCCATGGGAGTTAATGGTGCCAGGAGTGTTGCTGGTGGTGGCAGAAGGTACGAAGATAGCGACTAATCTTCTGGATCTTACGTTCAGTTTGCCCGTTGGATTGAGGGTGGTAACCAGATGTCAGGCTAACTGTCACACCTAGGCGACTGAAGAAGGCCTTCCAGACATGGGACACAAATTGAGGAAGACATCAGACATCTGGCATCTGAAAGAGGTGTTGGAACAGGCCTTCAGTGGTCTCCAAGGCTGTGGGGAGGCCCTAGAGAGGGATGAGATGACAGGCCTTGGAGAACCGGTCCACTGCCACCAAGATGCAGGTGTAACCCTCTGAGGTGGGCAGGTCGGTGACAAAGTCCACTCCTAGGTGTGACCAGGGATGCTGAGGAGTGGGCAATGGAACCAACTTGCCAGCTGGGAGATGTCGGGGAATCTTGGTCATAGCGCACTCCTGACAACCCCTGACATACCTTCTGACATCCGAGGCTAGACTGGGCCACCAGTAACGCTCCTGCAGGAGTGAGAGAGTCTGGTTGATATTGGGATACCCAGGGAGGAGTGAGCCGACTGAATGAGGCGTTGACGTAGAGATGGCGGGACATATGTGCGGCCTGCCGGACACTCTGGTGGAGTTGGCTCGGAGACACTGGCCGATCTGAGGTCGTCATTCAGGCTCCATTGGATGGGTGAGACCAACAGGTTGGGCGGCAGTATTGGTTCGGGCTGTTTGGAGGGAGTGTTGGGGAAATGTAGCCGGGAAAGAGCATCTGCCTTGCCGTTCTTGGACCCCGGTCGGTAGGTGAGTTTGAAGTTAAATCTTGTGAAGAATAGAGCTCAACGGGCTTGGCGAGGGTTGAGGCGTTTGGCGTCCCTGATGTACTGGAGATTCATATGATCGGTGATAACGGTAAACGGATGACGCGCTCCCTCCAGCCAGTGTCTCCACTCTTCCAGGGCAAGCTTGATAGCCAGTAACTACCTGTTTCCCACGTCGTAATTTTATTCACTCTGGGTAAATTTCTTAGAAAAATAGGTACAAGGGTGGAGTAGTGCCGGACTACCGTGCTCTTGTGACAGAACTGCCCCCACTGGATGCATCTACTTCCACAATGAATGGAAGGTTGGGGTCAGGATGTGTCAGTAGGGGCGCTGACATGAATCGCTGTTTTAAGAGGCTGAACACTCGGTCGGCTTCGGGGTCCACTGTAGAGTCCTAGGTCCCTTTTTGAGGAGATTTGTGAGGGGGTGACAATGGAGCTGTAACCCCCAATAAACCTCCTGTAGAAGTTCGCGAAGCCCAAGAATCGTTGCAATTCCTTAGTTGTGGTGGGGACTGGCCAGGCCGTGATGGCGTCCACCTTACCCTCTTCCATCTTTACGCCATTGGGGCTGATGATGTAGCCGAGAAAGTTGGTGGAGATCAGATGAAATGAGCACTTCTCAGCTTTAAGGAAGAGATGGTGTTCACTGAATTTTTGGAGGACGGTTCTGACATGTCATACGTGCTCCGTTTCATTCCGAGAATACACCAGGATGTCATCTATGTAAACGATAATGAAACGATGGAGGTGCTCCCGGAACAACTCGTTCATGTACCCCTAAAATACTGATTGTGTGTTTACCAGGCCATACGGCATTATGAGATATTCGTAATGGCCGGTAGGGGTCACGAACGCCATCTTCCACTCGTCCCCCTCGTGGATCCGGATCAGGTTATAGGCGCTGCGGAGGTCCAGCTTTGTGAAGATCCGGGCATCTCTAAGATGCTCGAGGGCGGCTGGGATGAGTGGGAGAGGATAATGGTACTTGACTGTGATCTGGTTTAGAGCACAGTAGTCTATGCAGAGACGTAAGTCCTCCATCCTTCTTGGCCACGAAGAAGAAACTCGAGGCTGCCGGAGATTTGGAAGGTCGGATGTAGCCTTGTTTCAGAGCTTCTTAAATGTAATCTTCCATGGCCTGGTGTTCAGGTAGGGACAGGGAGTAAATTTTACCTCAGGGCACTTGGGCATCCAGAAGGAGATCAATGTGGCAATCCCAAGGTCTGTGAGGAGGAAGTTTGGATGCTTTTTGAGGACAGAACACATCTTGGTAATCGGCGTATTGCGGAGGAATGGACGGGAGTTGTTGTTGGTGTGGGCTCTCTACTGAGGTCGTACGGAGCGATATGGTGGTAGACTCAGATACCTGGATGGGTAGATCTGGGAAGCAGTGTGGGAAACAGCCTTCTCCCCATTTCAGAATTTCACCAGTGGCCCAGGAGATAGTAGGGGTGTGTTCCATAAGCCACGGACGTCCGAGGATGATGTCAGATGTGGACCTCTCTAGAACCAGGAAGTTGATCGCTTCAGAGTGCAGGAAGCCGACTTTCATGTGAATGGGCCCCACCAAGTGACGAACTGTTCCCCTTCCGAGGAGACTACCAGTGATGGAGTGAATTCGGTAGCGGATGGGGTTAGTGTTATTCTTGAGGTTCAATTGTCGGCAGAAGTCAGCGGAAATGAAGTTCCCGGCTGATCCAGAGTCAAGGAGCGCGTGAACTGTAACACGAGAAACACCGCTACTCAGTTCTACAGGAATGGTGAGTGATTTTAATTGGTTAGGTGATAAGAAATGGTACTTACCATGGGGCGTGCTGGGCGTGAGGGACATGCAGGGAGTGCATGTCCCAGTTGGCCGCAGAAGAGGCAAAGACCCTGGGTCAGCCGGCATTGTCTCTCAGAGCGGGACAATCTAGTGTGATCCATCTGCATGGGCTCTGATTCTGGTTCTAGAGAGG
>NC_080722.1:305000-317500 GCF_019097595.1 Hemibagrus wyckioides | reverse complement strand
TGTATGCATGTGTGTGTGTGTGTGTGGACATGATGTGTGTGTATGTGTATGTATGTATGTGTGTGTGTGTGTGTGTGTGTGTATGTATGTATGTGTGAGTGTGTGTGTGTGTATGTATGTATGTGTGAGTGTGTGTGTGTGTATGTATGTATGTATGTGTGTGTGTGTGTGTGTATGTATGTATGTGTGTGTGTGTATGTATGTGTGTGTGTGTGTATGTATGTATGTGTGAGTGTGTGTGTGTGTGTGTGTATGTATGTATGTGTGAGTGTGTGTGTGTGTATGTATGTATGTGTGTGTGTGTGTGTGTGTGTGTATGTATGTATGTGTGAGTGTGTGTGTGTGTATGTATGTATGTGTGAGTGTGTGTGTGTGTGTATGTATGTATGTGTGTGTGTGTGTGTGTGTGTATGTATGTATGTGTGAGTGTGTGTGTGTGTGTGTGTGTTTGATTCGTTGATGTCATAAGTTGGTGTTAATTCAGAGAGCTCTGGTGTCCACAGTGTAATATTTCACTCAGCGCTCATCTCCAGAAAATCTTTATCTTTATCTGAAAGCCATTGTTGTCAGTCCGATGTTTATGTCGGTCAGTCCGATGTTGTTGTCAGTCTGATGTTTATGTCGGTCAGTCCGATGTTGTTGTCAGTCTGATGTTTATGTCGGTCAGTCCGATGTTGTTGTCAGTCTGATGTTTATGTCTTTAATATTTCCCTGAAATCCCTGTCTGTGTGTGTTATAAATGTGTTATAAACATGGAGCTGCTCCATACTCGAGATGAAATCACACAAGAAACATATGCTGAAGTTCAGACTCAATCTGAGACACGCCCCTGTTTTACTCAAGCTCCGCCTCCTGTGTGCAACTCTCACATCAACAACTTCTGAACAGTGTTTATGTCTGGAGTCTGAGCTCTGAGAGCTGATGTGTAGAATTCACCACTTAAATCTGATACTTTCAATATGGTGCTGAGTCTTCTTCTTCTCTACTTCTTCTTCCTCTTCCTCCTCTTCTTCTTCCACCTCCTCTTTTTCTTCTTCTTCTTCTTCTTCTCCTTCTTCCTCTTCTACTTCCTCTACTTCTTCCTCTTCTTCTTCTTCTTCTTCTTCTTCTTTTTCCTCTTCTTCTTCTCCTTCTTCCTCTTCTTCTTCCTCTACTTCTTCCTCTTCTTCTTCTTCCTCCTCTTCTTCTTCTTCTTCTCCTTCTTCCTCTTCTTCTTCCTCTACTTCTTCCTCTTCTTCTTCTTCTTCTTCTTCCTCTTCTTCTTCTCCTTCTTCCTCTTCTTCCACCTCTTCTTCTTCTTCTTCTTCTTCTTCTTCTTCTTCCTCTTCTTCTTCTTCTTCTTCTTCTTCTTCTTCTTCTTCTTCTTCTTCTTCTTCTTCTTCCTCTTCTTCTTCTCCTTCTTCCTCTTCTACTTCCTCTACTTCTTCCTCTTCTTCTTCTTCTTCTTCTTCTTTTTCCTCTTCTTCTTCTCCTTCTTCCTCTTCTTCTTCCTCTACTTCTTCCTCTTCTTCTTCTTCTTCTTCTTCTTTTTCCTCTTCTTCTTCTCCTTCTTCCTCTTCTTCTTCCTCTACTTCTTCCTCTTCTTCTTCTTCCTCCTCTTCTTCTTCTTCTTCTCCTTCTTCCTCTTCTTCTTCCTCTACTTCTTCCTCTTCTTCTTCTTCTTCTTCCTCTTCTTCTTCTCCTTCTTCCTCTTCTTCCACCTCTTCTTCTTCTTCTTCCTCTTCTTCTTCTTCTTCTTCTTCTTTTTCTTCTTCTTCTTTTTTGTGAGGTGTGTGTGTGTGAGGTGTGTGTGAGCAGCAGCAGTGAGAGGAAGAGCAGTACACACTCCTCACCAGGGGAGATAATGAGAAAGGGTTTTAGGAGGGAAATCTCTGAGTGAAATGTAAATGAAAGTTTAATTTTGTCAGAGAGAAGCTTTGATGTTTTCTTCACTCCACACACTGACTTCTTCCTCCTGAATGAAGCTGGAGCCTGAGACGTGTTCCATATCTTTAATCATTTATCTCCTCTTCCTTTTCCTCTCTCAGTATTTATCTTTAAAACATTTCATTTTGGTTTAGTTCTAAACTCTTGGTTAATAAATGAAGATAATAAAGTGAAGAGAAGACAGAAATAATCAGAAAGAAGTCTTTATTTTTCACTCTCCTTTCTTTTTTTGATGTTTTTATTTTTTCTGGAGCGAATGATACGTAGCTCAGATGGATAAAGTGATTACAGATCTGCAGGAGGAGAGATAGAGGAGAGAAGTCTCAGCCAAGAAGCAGGAGAAAACTGGTAGGGGGGAGAGAGAGAGATAGAGAGAGAGAGAGGGAGGTGGAGGGGGAGAGGGAGAGGGAGAGATAGAGGGAGGGGGAAGAGAGTGAGGGGAGGGGTAGAGAAAAGAGGGAGAGAGAGAGGGATGGGGGAAGAGAGAGAGAGAAAAGGTCAATAAAGACAGAGAACAACATCAGAAAAAAATCTACATTTTCCCCTCTATATGTCCACTCTTCTATCTTATCCTTTTTACCCTTGTCCACTTCCTCTTGTCCACTACCCCTTGTCCACTGTCCCTCTATATTTCTCCTCCTCCACTTCTCTTCTTCTCACTGTAGACCTCCTCAGAAAAGAGATGAGACACAAACCACATTTGTTTGATTGATGTGTAAATAGAAAACAGGTGCTGGACAAATTAACCAGAAGAACGAACACACACACACACACACACACACACACACACACACACACACACACACACACACACACCCCTGTAATGCACTAAAGCAGTGGAGTTTAATTTTGTAAGGCAATTAAGTTGCTAAAAATTCAGCTGTACACCACGTCTCAGAGGAAACTGTCTGTATGAGGTTATTAGTAGTAGACGGTTGTCATGGCAACCAATACTACAGACAACAGCCCGCTATCCTGTTCAGCCGGTGGATCTGTCCACAAACCTGAGCGCGCATCACTGAAAATGCCACTGAGTGTGGGAATATCGTACATCCTCTCAGGGAAAGTGGGATGTGGAATGTCAAGTGTGTTCCTGTGGACTCTGATCAAACCTCTCTGCTACAGAACAGAGAACTTCACCTGGATCAGGTAGATCTCCCCGAACTCCTGGCAGCTTCTGTGCTACAGAACTTCCTGGAAGCTCAAACACAATAAACTTACAGGAACTCGGGTTAAAATGTGTCTCTACACTCTCAGAGTGTGAAACTGATCCTGGTGGTTGGTGTAAAACTCTTGGACTTTAATATCTACACACTGTGACCAGCAGCATGGAGACACCTGATCAGCTGATCTTCAGTCTCATAAAACCTTTTAAATGTTCATGGAAACACTTTTTTAAGGTTTAAGGTGTTAAAATACTATTCATTAATTTAAAACTATCCCATTTTTTATATAAATGATTCTTCTTTTGTTCAAAAAACTCGTGTTCTCCAACATCTACCTAGAACTCTGACCAGTGTTAGAGCTGATAGCATACTTCTACTTTGTGTGTTTTTGGGTAAGAATCTCTCAGCACATCAACTCCACTCCTGCTCTGTCCAGACTGTCAGATCATCTCCTGGACACAGCTTCAGGTCTCCACACAGGTGTTTTAAGCGATTTGACTCTGGGTCACTCTCTACACTTATCTTCTGCTAGTGAAGTTCCTGTATGGATGTGAGCTGAGAGTCGTTGTCCTGCTGAAAGCCAAAATTCAGACACCTGGAGGTTCTGAATTATCTGACTACTCTTTGTCGCTCTGCCTGATTCCCTCCTGCCTGATAAAAGCTTGTGATCTGGCTGAAGAACAGCAGCTCTGAAGCCTGATGCTACCTCCACCATGCTGCACCACCATGAATCAGTCTCTTCAGGCTGTAAGATGTTGTGCAGTTGTGAGCTAGGACATTTTTGTTGTCCATCTCCAGAGTCCAGACCGGTATAGAACATGAGTAATCCTGTAATCATGCTGTCGGTCTCTCAGCAGCCTTCCTGGTGTGTTTTTGTTTAATACTTTCATAAATTCCTGTTCTTGGTGATGTCACTGTGCTGCTCCGTTTCCTCTATTTGTAGATGACAGAGTTTAAGCTTAAGCTTTATTTCTGTTGCCCATTTTTTGAGTAAAGAGGTTTAAATAGCAGTAATTGAGCTTCAATGATGGACTGCATTTATGATATGAAAGAAATTTCCGGTATCTTCAGAGTCTGAGAGTTTTTTTCAGTCTCCTAACCCTGCATCTTCTGCCAGGGGATTACGGTTTGCTGAGGTCACTGAGCTGCTGGACTTCAGACTCATGCTCTGCCAGTCCTGATGTTTCTTAGTAATAGGACTAAGTTTATGTTTGTTGGAGTCAGTGACATCATCTGAGGATTCTCCAGGCAGCAGCAGGAGCTCTTCTCCTGCATCCCTACTGTATCTAAGCAAGCTCATGTATTTGTCTAATCTACTGATTAGATCCACTTACTAACATTATAAAGGAGTCCAGTCATCTAGGTAGATGAACACTTGTGATTTTTCCAGAAAAGAACACAAAGAGAAATAAATGTTCTGAGTCTGAGGAACAGTTAGAATGCATCCAGAGTGCACTTCTAAAATATTTGATCTGTATATCTGTAATAAACGGAGCCTAATTAGATTAAAGATTTAAGGGTACACCATAGGCAGCTCTCCATGTAAAAGATGTAAGCTGGAGGCCAGGAACAGTGCAGGAGCCCTGTTTCTGCCGGTTTTTAATGGCTCCTTGGGGAAATGTTGAGGATTTTGTTATGCAGTGTATGATACAGTGCTTTATTCCTGGTCATTTAGTCAGTCTGAGAAACATTTCCATGGGGTACTTGACCACTTGTCCACAGGCCAGCAGAGGCTCCAGTACAGAAGACCCACACTCTGGCTGGAGGAACCTACACTAAGCGTCTCGTATTGGCAGCTTCCCATGAAAAAGTTATCAGCTGTGATTGATTAACTTCCTCACAGTTCATTCAGCTGTTAATTCATCCTGATGATAATGTTCGAACTGTAGATCACACTGATGGAGCTTCTCTTCCTCTCCTGTAAGCAGACCTGATTCTGTCTTCTTCATGGACCTTCGCTCTGATTCAGTGATGTGGAACGATTCTCTTCTTATCCTGCTGGTCCAGGACATCTGTATTCAGACCTCAGATTTAATTAGAGTCTGACACTAATAATGAACTTATATCATCTCTCTCATCATGATGAAATTATCAACATATTGCTCACCACTGAACACACCAGAGCCTTATAACACTTTTACTCAGAATTATTTACACTCACTCACGATGCGAGTGAACAGTACAGAGTTAAATGTGTTGAGGAATTCTCCAGCATTGGTTTCTCACGAGCTTCTGATCTCCAGTTCAGTCCCTTAAATACCAGAAGAAGTTGATCCTCTTCCTGGGTTATAAAATGCACACCACAGGTTTATTTACGTCAGCTCTTAATGACGTTCCTCATGGGTAACTCCGAGCTTGGACATTGGAACACTTCTTCTTCATTCTACATTCTCTTCTTCTCCTTTCTAAGCTGTACCATCACACCATCATAGTCATCACACTGATCTCCTCCTCCATCTCCTGTTCTTATTCACCCCAAGCACCAGCCCTGCTGAGTAAAATCCCTAAGGTGTGTTAGGCTCTGAGGTGGACACTGATACCCTTCAGAGCAGAAGTCCAGAACCACACTTTCTGCATCAGAAATAAAGTTGTTGGAGCATATGTTCCTTGAGCAGAATTTATTAATCCCAGGCCACTATATGATCAGTTCAGGTCCATCAGGTGAAAGTTCTGGAAACTTGATGCAGATAAAGAGAGCTCATGGAGATAAACCAGTTCTTGTAGCACTTTTAAGAGCAGATATTTTCATGTAGCTTTACTGCAGCTGGACATGAAGGTTCCAGCAGACAGAGAGAAGAGACCAGAGGATGATGATTTTCACTGTGATGTATCAGGCAGTAAGAAGAGCCATGGTCCAGAGTGACTGAATAATTAAAGACTGCTTAATTTTTTTAAAGTAGAGATCTCTGTCCTCTCTGCTTGTTTTCTTTTGGCTCAAATATCTGAAGCTTCTGAATTCAGAGGTCAGAGGTCAGATCTCACTGAGAAAGGGCCCTAACAGAAAAGTGCTCGCACGTCATTATGAGATCGCTGAAACTGTAAGAGAGCCTGATGGTCCATGCTCTCAGGACCGGATGTGATGAAGTCATCACAAAGTGACGGAGAACACAAGCAGAAACAAAAGCAGCTTCCCTGTCCTTTTCCCTTCAGCTGAAGAGCAGAAAAGTGTAGTTTTTCAGGTATCACCATGGCGATGGGTAATGACTAAACCCTGAGTGTTGACACCTCTGTGTTACAGAAGCCTGCTGGTCTCCTCAGCTCTCTGTGGTCATTATTACATAACCACAGAATCATACATCGGCTTTTAGGAGTCTATGATTCCTGATAGCCAACAGGAGAGAGAAAGGAGAGCTGACCGTGCAGTGGACAGAGCGATGTCTTTAACCCTGCTCTTATACACCTGCTGATGACTGGTGCTCTTAGATACTGTGACACTTTACATCTGTAAAATACTGAAGATTTTATACTCAGGGTTCAGACTCAGAGGAAAACATCCTGTGTTTCTCTAAACTTCATTTACACACTTAACCTAGCTTTTACACACACACACACACACATACACACACACACACATACACACACACACACACACACACATACACACACACACACCATTTAGAAACTGACCTTTCTCAGCTGTCTCTCATATCAGAAATGTTATTTACACACATGGTTATCTTGTCCTTGAGTTAATTGTTCGCTCTGATGGGAACACACACACACACACACACACACACACACACACACACACACACACTCTCTGTCTCTCTCTCCTTATTTGGCTTAAATGTCTGTAGTTGCAGTGTGTAATTTACCCTAATTATAATCATTATTAGAAGCCCCATTACAAACACACACACAACACACCACACCACAAAACACCACAACACACACACACCACAACACAACACACCACAACACACCACACCACAACACAACACACACACAACACACCACACCACAAAACACCACAACACACACACAACACAACACACCACAACACACCACAACACACACACACCACAACACAACACACCACAACACACCACACCACAACACACACACAACACACCACAACACACCACAACACAACACACCACAACACAACACACCACAACACACCACAACACAACACACCACAACACACCACAACACAACACACCACAACACACCACAACACACCACAACACAACACACCACAACACACCACAACACAAAACACCACAACACACACACACCACAACACAACACACCACAACACACCACAACACACCACAACACAACACACCACAACACACCACAACACACACACAACACACCACAACACACCACAACACAAAACACCACAACACACACACACCACAACACAACACACCACAACACACCACAACACACCACAACACAACACACCACAACACACCACAACACAACACACACACACCACAACACACCACAACACAACACACCACAACACACCACAACACAACACACCACAACACAACACACCACAACACACCACAACACAACACACCACAACACACCACAACACAACACACCACAACACAACACACCACACCACAACACAACACAAAACACCACAACACAACACACCACAACACACCACAACACAACACACCACAACACAACACAACACAACACACCACAATACACCACAACACAACACACCACAACACACCACAACACAACACACCACAACACACCACAACACAACACACCACAACACACCACAACACAACACACCACAACACACCACAACACAACACAAAACACCACAACACCACAACACAACACACCACACACCACAACACACCACAACACAACACACCACAACACACCACAACACAACACACCACAACACAACACAAAACACCAAAACACAACACACCACAACACACCACAACACACCACAACACACACACACCACAACACACCACAACACAACACACCACACCACAACACACACACAACACACCACAACACACCACAACACAAAACACCACAACACAACACACCACAACACACCACAACACACCACAACACACACACA
The DNA here is from genome assembly GCF_019097595.1 of Hemibagrus wyckioides. Classification (NCBI taxonomy): domain Eukaryota; kingdom Metazoa; phylum Chordata; class Actinopteri; order Siluriformes; family Bagridae; genus Hemibagrus; species Hemibagrus wyckioides. The sequence goes on along the minus strand of NC_080722.1, from coordinate 309,340 downwards.
CCACAACACAACACACCACAACACAACACACCACAACACACCACAACACAACACACCACAACACACCACAACACAACACACCACACCACAACACAACACACCACACCACAACACAACACAACACAACACAACACACCACAACACAACACACCACACCACAACACAACACAACACACCACAATACACCACAACACAACACAAAACACCACACCACAACACAACACAACACACCACAACACAACACACCACAACACAACACACCACAACACAACACAAAACACCACAACACAACACACCACAACACAACACACCACAACACAACACAAAACACCACAACACAACACACCACAACACAACACACCACAACACCACACCACAACACACCAGAACACAACACAAAACACCACACCACAACACACCACAACACAACACAACACACCACAACACACCACAACACAACACAACACACCACAATACACCACAACACAACACAAAACACCACACCACAACACAACACAACACACCACAACACAAAACACCACAACACAACACACCACAACACAACACAAAACACCACAACACAACACACCACAACACAACACACCACAACACACCACAACACAAAACACCACAACACAACACAACACACCACAACACACCAGAACACCACACCACAACACACCAGAACACAACACAAAACACCACACCACACCACAACACAACACACCACAACACACCACAACACAAAACACCACACCACAACACAACACACCACAACACAAAACACCACACCACAACACAACACAAAACACCACAACACAACACAAAACACCACACCACAACACAACACAACACAAAACAACACAACACACCACACCACAACACAACACAACACACCACAACACACCACAACACAAAACACCACACCACAACACAACACACCACAACACAAAACACCACACCACAACACAACACAAAACACCACAACACAACACAAAACACCACACCACAACACAACACAACACACCACAACACAACACACCACAATACACCACAACACAACACAAAACACCACACCACACCACACCACAACACAACACAACACAACACAACACAAAACACCACAACACAAAACACCACAACACAACACACCACAACACAACACAACACACCACAACACAAAACACCACAACACACCACAACACAAAACACCACAACACACCACAACACAACACAAAACACCACACCACAACACAACACAACACACCACAACACAAAACACCACAACACAACACACCACAACACACCACAACACAAAACACCACACCACACCACAACACAACACACCACAACACAAAACACCACACCACAACACAACACAAAACACCACAACACAACAAAAGACACCACAACACACCACAACACAACACACCACAACACAACACAAAACACCACAACACAACACACCACAACACAACACACCACAACACACCACAACACAAAACACCACACCACACCACAACACAACACACCACAACACAAAACACCACACCACAACACAACACAACACACCACAACACAACAAAAGACACCACAACACACCACAACACAACACACCACAACACAACACAAAACACCACAACACAACACAACACAACACAACACAACACAAAACACCACACCACAACACACCACAACACACCACAACACAACACAACACACCACAACACAAAACACCACACCACAACACAAAACACCACAACACAACACACCACAACACAACACAAAACACCACAACACAACACAACACAACACACCACAACACAAAACACCACAACACACCACAACACAACACAACACAAAACACCACAACACAACACAACACACCACAACACAACACAAAACACCACACCACAACACAACACACCACAACACACCACAACACAAAACACCACAACACAACACAACACACCAAAACACAAAACACCACACCACAACACAACACAAAACACCACAACACAAAACACCACACCACAACACAACACAAAACACCACAACACACCACAACACACCACAACACAAAACAACACAACACAACACAACACACCAAAACACAAAACACCACACCACAACACAACACAAAACACCACAACACAAAACACCACATCACAACACAACACACCACAACACAAAACACCACAACACAACACACCACAACACAACACAAAACACCACAACACACCACAACACAACACACCACAACACAAAACACCACAAAACAACACACCACACCACAACACACCACAACACAACACAAAACACCACAAAACAACACAACACACCACAACACAACACAAAACACACCACACCACAACAGAACACAACACACCACAACACAACACAACACAACACAAATCACCACACCACAACACACCACAACACAACACAACACAAAACACCACAACACAACACAAAACACCAAAACACACCACAACACAAAACAAAACACCACAACACACCACAACACAACACACCACACCACAACACAACACAACACAAATCACCACAACACAACACACCACAACACAAAACACCACAACACAACACAAAACACCAAAACACACCACAACACAAAACAAAACACCACAACACACCACAACACAACACACCACAACACAAAACACCACAACACAACACAACACACCACAACACAAAACACCACAACACAACACACCACAACACAAAACACCACAACACAACACACCACAACACAAAACACCACAACACAACACAAAACACCACAACACAGCACAAAACACCACAACACAACACAAAACACCACAACACAACACAACACAACACACCACAACACAACACAAAACACCACAACACACCACAACACACCACACCACAAAACACCACAACACAACACACCACAACACAAAACACCACAACACAACACAACACAAAACACCACAACACAACACAACACACCACAACACAACACAAAACACCACAACACACCACAACACACCACACCACAAAACACCACAACACAACACACCACAACACAAAACACCACAACACAACACAAAACACCACAACGCAACACAAAACACCACACCACAACACAACACACCACAACACAACACAACACAAAACACCACAACACAACACAAACCACCACACCACAACACACCACAACACAACACACCACAACACACCACAACACACCACAACACAACACACCAAAACACAAAACACCACAACACAACACAAAACACCACAACACACCACAACACAAAACACCACAACACAACACACCACAACACACCACAACACAAAACACCACAACACAACACAACACAACACACCACACCACAACACAACACACCACAACACAAAACACCACAACACAACACACCACAACACAACACAAAACACCACAACACAACACACCACAACACAACACAAAACACCACAAAACAACACACCACAACACAACACACCACAACACACCACAACACAACACAAAACACCACAAAACAACACACCACAACACAACACACCACAACACACTACACCACAACACAACACAAAACACACCACAACACACCACAACACACCACAACAGAACACAACACAACACAACACAACACAACACAAATCAGCACACCACAACACAGCACACCACAACACACCACAACACAAAACAAAACACCACAACACACCACAACACAACACACCAAAACACAAAACACCACACCACAACACAACACAAAACACCACAACACACCACAACACAAAACACCACAACACAACACACCACAACACACCACAACACAAAACACCACAACACAACACAACACACCACACCACAACACAACACACCACAACACAAAACACCACAACACAACACACCACAACACAACACAAAACACCACAACACAACACACCACAACACAACACAAAACACCACAAAACAACACACCAAAACACAACACACCACAACACACCACAACACAACACAAAACACCACAAAACAACACACCACAACACAACACACCACAACACACTACACCACAACACAACACAAAACACACCACAACACACCACAACACACCACAACAGAACACAACACAACACAACACAAATCAGCACACCACAACACAGCACACCACAACACACCACAACACAAAACAAAACACCACAACACACCACAACACAACACACCACAACACAACACAACACAACACAAAACACCACAACAGAACACAAAACACCACAACACAACACAACACACCACAAAACACCACAACACAACACAAAACACCACAACA
>NC_080722.1:290000-300000 GCF_019097595.1 Hemibagrus wyckioides | reverse complement strand
ACTGGTATTACACACGGTTAGTACACACTGGTATTACACACTGTTAGTACACACTGGTATTACACACGGTTAGTACACACTGTTAGTACACATTGTTAGTACACATTGTTAGTACACATTGTTAGTACACTGATATTACACACTGGTATTACACACTGTTATTACACACTGGTATTACAAACTGGTATTACACACTGTTAGTACACATTGTTAGTACACAATGTTAGTACACACTGATATTACACACTGGTATTACACACTGTTAGTACACACTGTTAGTACACATTGTTAGTACACACTGATATTACACACTGATATTACACACTGTTAGTACACATTGTTAGTACACATTGATATTACACATTGTTAGTACACATTGTTAGTACACACTGTTAGTACACACTGGTATTACACACTGTTAGTACACACTGTTAGTACACATTGTTAGTACACATTGTTAGTACACATTGTTAGTACACACTGATATTACACACTGGTATTACACACTGGTATTACACACTGGTATTACACACTGTTAGTACACATTGTTAGTACACATTGTTAGTACACACTGGTATTACACACTGTTAGTACACACTGTTAGTACACATTGTTAGTACACATTGTTAGTACACACTGATATTACACACTGGTATTACACACTGTTAGTACACATTGTTAGTACACATTGTTAGTACACACTGGTATTACACACTGGTATTACACACTGATATTACACACTGATATTACACACTGTTAGTACACATTGTTAGTACACATTGTTAGTACACATTGTTAGTACACACTGTTAGTACACATTGTTAGTACACATTGTTAGTACACACTGTTAGTACACATTGTTAGTACACATTGTTAGTACACACTGGTATTACACACTGTTAGTACACATTGTTAGTACACACTGGTATTACACACTGTTAGTACACACTGTTAGTACACATTGTTAGTACACACTGTTAGTACACATTGTTAGTACACATTGTTAGTACGCACTGGTATTACACACTGTTAGTACACATTGTTAGTACACATTGTTAGTACACACTGTTAGTACACATTGTTAGTACACACTGGTATTACACACTGTTAGTACACATTGTTAGTACACACTGGTATTACACACTGTTAGTACACACTGTTAGTACACATTGTTAGTACACACTGTTAGTACACATTGTTAGTACACATTGTTAGTACACACTGGTATTACACACTGTTAGTACACATTGTTAGTACACACTGGTATTACACACTGTTAGTACACACTGTTAGTACACATTGTTAGTACACACTGTTAGTACACATTGTTAGTACACATTGTTAGTACGCACTGGTATTACACACTGTTAGTACACATTGTTAGTACACATTGTTAGTACGCACTGGTATTACACACTGTTAGTACACATTGTTAGTACACATTGTTAGTACACATTGTTAGTACACATTGTTAGTACGCACTGGTATTACACACTGTTAGTACACATTGTTAGTACACATTGTTAGTACACACTGATATTACACACTGGTATTACACACTGGTATTACACACTGATATTACACACTGGTATTACACACTGGTATTACACACTGTTAGTACACACTGGTATTACACATTGTTAGTACACATTGTTAGTACACACTGGTATTACACACTGATATTACACACTGGTATTACACACTGGTATTACACACTGTTAGTACACATTGTTAGTACACACTGTTAGTACACACTGATATTACACTGATATTACACACTGGTATTACACACTGATATTACACACTGGTATTACACACTGGTATTACACACTGTTAGTACACACTGGTATTACACATTGTTAGTACACATTGTTAGTACACACTGGTATTACACACTGTTAGTACACATTGTTAGTACACATTGTTAGTACACACTGGTATTACACACTGGTATTACACACTGTTAGTACACATTGTTAGTACACATTGTTAGTACACACTGGTATTACACACTGGTATTACACACTGATATTACACACTGGTATTACACACTGTTAGTACACATTGTTAGTACACATTGTTAGTACACATTGTTAGTACACATTGTTAGTACACACTGATATTACACACTGGTATTACACACTGTTAGTACACACTGATATTACACACTGGTATTACACATTGTTAGTACACATTGATATTACACACTGATATTACACACTGTTAGTACACATTGTTAGTACACACTGATATTACACACTGGTATTACACACTGTTAGTACACATTGTTAGTACACACTGATATTACACACTGTTAGTACACATTGTTAGTACACACTGATATTACACACTGATATTACACACTGGTATTACACACTGTTAGTACACATTGTTAGTACACACTGATATTACACACTGATATTACACACTGTTAGTACACATTGTTAGTACACATTGTTAGTACACATTGTTAGTACACATTGTTAGTACACACTGATATTACACACTGGTATTACACACTGTTAGTACACACTGATATTACACACTGGTATTACACATTGTTAGTACACATTGATATTACACACTGATATTACACACTGTTAGTACACATTGTTAGTACACACTGATATTACACACTGGTATTACACACTGTTAGTACACATTGTTAGTACACACTGATATTACACACTGTTAGTACACATTGTTAGTACACACTGATATTACACACTGATATTACACACTGATATTACACACTGTTAGTACACATTGTTAGTACACATTGTTAGTACACACTGTTAGTACACACTGATATTACACACTGGTATTACACAGTTATAACACACTGTTATTACACCCTGCTATTACACAGTTATTACACACTGTGGACCTGCACAAGTTCCTTATCCATCTTGTGTACTCTTATGTATATTTTGTTTGCTCTTATGTCCATCTTGTGTACTCTTATGTCCATATTTTTGTACTCTTGTGTCTATCTTGTGTACTCTAGATAAAGACAGGTGTGATTGAGCCTTTACTGTTCTGGACACTTACATTAACATTTATTTACATTGTTTATTTAATTGTTTTGATCATGTACTAGTCTTGTGTTGTCCAGTTAAATTCTCTGTATAAGGTATATATGCCCCACCCATAGGGGGCATGTCTTGCTCTACAGTAGAAGCTTGTTAGCAGTAAACAGGTTTATTGCAGTTTTTGTCTCAGTGACAAAAAAAGTGGGCAGGGCTAATAGCATATGAACAAAACATTTAACTGATACATCTAACATTTTTATTTTTAATTAATATTTTACACTTAAATTTAAAAATCTGATTTGAATCATTATATAAATGTATTAGAATGAATGAAATGTCCAACAGAAAGTCTGATAGAAAAGAGCATTATGTTCTCGACATGTCGTGATGGTCAGGTTAGATCAGACTGACCGCGTGGTGTGTCTCCAACACTCAAGAACTTACACACTCCTGCTTTAAAATAAACATCTCTGCGTACAGGACAGTCACTGCTCTCCAGACACTTCTTTAGGACAAGAAAAATGTTCAAGCTTTTCACAGATATTTGACATAATTATGAAGTAGGCGGAGCTTAAATTCTTCACATAGTGCAGTGTTGAATAGCGTAAATAAACCGTTCTGTTGAGTTTTAATATTTTTATTGCTATATTATTTAAGAGAAGATGTGATTTATCCAAACACCTTTCTAGCCTTAACAGTAAAGTAAAGAGTCCAGTTTATTTCATATTAATATTATTCTCAGGAAAATGAATAAACAAGACCAATCCAAGGTCATTTCTGTGCAACAAATATACACGGCATCAAGGGCATTTCTTTCTGCTGGTAATGTAGGTTACACTCCGTTAACATGCTTCTCTGTTCTCAAGTGTTGTGTAGCACGAAGGAGCCAGTGGGAGGTGGATGTACCTGCTGCGTCTGCTCCAATTAACACAGCTAGAACCCATAATGGAGGTCAGAGCTCCAGCAGACATGCCAGTCTCAGGATAATTCTGTTTTTAGGATCCTGACAGACAAAACGTCAGATAGTAAAAACACTACAACAACTAGTGTTGAGAGAAAGAACAAACAGGAAAACTAGTTAAACTATTAAACTACAGAAACTAGGAAACCTGTGGAATAAAAACACACACCACACAGAACATTAGCATGAAGCAGATCCGAGCCGTTGTCATGAAAACATGCCACAGATAAACAGAAAGGATTTTTAACACATCCAACAAATAAAACTAACCAGGAAACAGGAAGTTCAGGAACCAAGCAAGAATACAGACAGGAGTTCCCAAACGACGTACTACACACTTACATTGTGTACTCTCTGTACCTCTAGTGTATGAACATTAGAAGGATCGTGTCTCACATGGAATACTGTTGGTGTTTATTAACAGGAAGTAGAAGCTGTTTCTGCCCAGTCAATGGCAGACAGCATCAGATGCATGTAGCATGACACCACCAGCTTTAGCAGTTTCAAATAAATCACAGTGTGGAATCGTGAGTAAAACGTCTTGTCCATCAGAGTGAGACTGACATCTTAAAAGATGTTTTGCATTCAGCCTCAGTGCCTTGTGCTTTGACAGGCTTGTCATGAGACACATGAAGACCTTGCTGCCACCCTCACTGGACCCCTGCAGCAAAGCACTCCACACCCTTCATCTGACCCATACACACATGGACATAAAGGACACTCACGTATTCCAGTGCTGTTCATGATAGAGAAGCTGAGCCTGCTGGGCCTGAACTGACTGAGTGGGAGACCTCAGTCAGTCCGGATCGGGAACAACAGCACCACCACACTGAACGCTGGAGCTCCTCAGGGCTGTGTGCTCAGTCCACTGCTGTTCACTCTGCTGACTCACGACTGTGCAGCAATGCACAGATCCAACCACATCATCAAGTTCTCTGATGACACGACCGTGGTGGGTCTCATCAGCAAGAACGTCGAGTCAGCATACAGAGAGGAGGTGCAACATCTAACAGCCTGGTGCAGAGCCAACAACCTGTCTCTGAACGTCGACAAGACCAAAGAGATGGTTGTTGACTTCAGGAGAGCACAGAGTGACCATTCTCCACTGTTCATTGATGGATCCTCTGTGGAGATCGTCAAGAGCATCAAATTCCTTGGTGTTCATCTGGCAGAGAACTTCACCTGGTCACTCAACACCAACTCCATCACCAAGAAAGCCCAGCAGCACCTCTACTTCCTGAGGAGGCTGAGGAAAGCCCATCTCCCTCCCCCCATCCTGACTGTGTTCTACAGAGGGACCATCGAGAGCGTCCTGAGCAGCTGCATCACTGCCTACACACACTGCATCCACAAAGCCAACAGAATTGTGGATGACCCCAAACATCCCTCACACACACACATACACACACACACACACTGAAGGCTGGACTAACAATGTAGGTTTGATTTTTCAGAGCAGTTTGACTTTTTTGCTTTGATTGTGGTTTTGAATGTGTGTGTGTGTGTGTGTGTGTGTTGACCTTCATTACAGTGAAAGAAGCTTGAAGAAAAGCAACTAGAATCCAGTAGAGCTTCATCTGCATCATAAAGACTTGTATAAACATGAATAAATATAGAACCAACAGGGTCAATTAGAGACAAACTCAGAGAGAGTGTGTGCTTGTGTGTGTGTGTGTGTGTGTGTGTGAGAGAGAGGGGGGGGGGGGTGAAAGAGAGAGAGTGTGTGTGTGTGTGTGTGTGTGTGTGGGTGTGGGTGAAAGAGAGAAAGAGAGTGTGTGTGTGTGTGTTTGTGGGTGAAAGAGAATTGAATTTGAAAAAACCTTTATTTACATCTTCTCAGTGAAAACCAAAAAATAGAGAAAAATGTAATTTAAAGGATGGGGTTAAAAGGTAAATAAATAAATAAATAAATAAATAATTAAGACAGTGTATGTGCAAATTGCAGTTTTTCATCAACAACACAACACAGGGCTCCTCTACAACACCAGGTTTCCTCAAACACAGACAGGTTCTTTGTTTTTTTATAGAACACAAAGTCAATCAGAATCCTGGACTTTATGAGTGCTGTAGTGACCATTACAACATTGCGACAGCCATTCTGTTCAACCTGGTGCTTTCGACTGATGTAAATGCCCATTTTCGCTTGCCCCAGAACAAAGTTTAAAAGCTGGCATCGAGCTCGTCTTTTGCGTGTGTACCTAAAACCAAGAATAAATACTTTTAGTGAAAACTTTTCATTAAAAACACTAAAAATATTCTGTAAAACGGTAAAAAGAGACTGTAGTCTGGAACATTCTGTAAAAGCATGAAAGATGGTCTCTCTTTGATTACAGAAGGGACACGAGTGGCTGGCCTGGGGACAGAGAACAGAGATAAAAGCATTGACCGCAACAATACCCTGTAAAATTCTCCATTGTAAATCCCCAGTTCTTTTCGGCAATGGTGGCTTATAGAGTGACCTCCACTCTGGACGCTCTTCCTCACTCAAACCGAGGACAGTGCGCCAGGGTGTGTCCACTCTCCCCCTGAGCGACCGCATATTAAAAGCTTTGACACATGCTTTATAAAACGTTTTCCCAGTCACATTAAAAAAGTTCATGTTTGTGATATTTTTACAGTCCAAAAAGTGACCAGTGCCTTCCTGTCCACAGTCCACAGACAGTGCAAGTTCAGGAAACGGGTCCTCTGAGTCGGGGCTTTCAGTTCCATTAGAGTAGTCCATGAGCATTTCCCTCTCCTCACGCGAGATGACCAGAGTCCACTTTCGCAGCAGCTGGCTCACCGCCCTCTTTGACCTCATGCCTAGCCGAGCAGCTACTCCATCAACGTTCTGTAGGTGAGGTCCAGCGACGTCCACCAGGTGTTTGAGGGTGGTGACACCAGACGCGAGGAGAGACTGCGACAGTGAAGAGTCCCCGACGTCCAGGCGTGCCCCGTATACCAGAGGCTCTTGAAGTAGCCAGTGAAGAGAGTCTGTGGCTGTGGTTCTTTGCACCCTAAAAAGTCTCCAGATTCTGAACAAGTTATGATAAAAAGCAGGCAGTCTTGCAGTGTTCAGTCTCTCTGGATTCATTAAAAAGAGTGCTTTGTCCATTCTCATCTGCCCAAAAGATCTTAAAATGGCACTGGACACTTGTTTCCAGCTAAAAAAACCTTGAGCCACATAAAAACTTCTGTAAAAACTGTAAACGAAAGGTTGCAGTTCTGCTCTGTAAATGTATAAGACCTTGCCCACCTTCCTCTTTGGGTAAGTATAAAATGCTGCGTGGCACCCAGTGCAACTTATCCCAAAAAAAGTCTAACAAAATCGACTGGATTTTCATTAAAAGGTCTGTAGGAGGGTCTATACAGGCTATTTTATGCCACAGAGACGATGCTACCAGATTGTTAATAATTAGCGTTCGCCCCCTGTAAGACATTTTAGGCACCAGCCACTTCCACTTTTCTAGGCGACCAGTTACTTTTTCAATGACCCCTTCCCAGTTTCTCTGTGTGAACGAGTCATTACCCAGGTACACGCCCAGATACTTAAAGCCTTCGCTTTTCCAACTTAGGCCTCCGGGGAGTTTAGGTACCTCGCCTACCCACTGGCCGACTAAAACAGCCTCGCTCTTAGACCAGTTTACCTTTGCAGAGGAAACCGCTCCAAAGTCCTTGGACACCCTGTGTAACATGTCTATATCACTCTGACTGTCGACCAGTATTACAACGTCATCTGCGTAGGCCGACAGGCGGATAGCGTTCGGGCAGTCAGGGATTAAGACACCTTTCAGCTTAGCTCTTAGCGTATTCAGAAAGGGTTCAATGGCCAGAGTGTAAAGCATCCCTGAGAGAGAGCAGCCCTGCCTTACCCCCCTACACACCTTAAACGGAGCACATAAGCCACCATTGAGTTTCAGTACACTTTCTATGTCACAGTATAGAATTTGTACTTTGGAAATAAAATCTGAGCTAAAACCAAAAGCATTAAGGGTTTTCCAAAGGTAGCTGTGTTCAACTCGATCGAAGGCTTTCTCTTGGTCTATGGAAATGAAACCCATATTCAGCCCAAAAAGTTTGGAGACACTGAAAATGTCTCGAACTAATGAGATGTTGTCAAATATGGACCTCCCGGGTATGCAGTAGGTCTGATCTGCGTTTAAAACCTCTTCCAGAACACTTCCCAGTCTTGTAGCTAAAACTTTAGACAGCATCTTGTAATCACTACAAAGCAATGAAACAGGTCTCCAGTTCTTTATGTCTGTCAGGTCCCCTTTTTTGGGTAAAAGAGTGAGGACTGCTCTCCTACAACTTAATGGTAGCAGTCCTCTTGTCAAGCTGTCGTTCAGAACCTCAAGTAAGTCATCCCTTAAAACATGCCAGAAAGACTTATAAAACTCTGATGGAAGCCCGTCTATGCCAGGCGCTCTGCCACACTCCATACTCATTAATGCTTTGTGCAGCTCTGCTGGTGTTATATCTGCACTCAGCTCTGTATTGGAGTCATGTGACGCTCGGGGCAGGTCTTCTAAAAAGCTCTGTTCTGTGGTGTGTTCTCTGTACTCACACTGATAGAGTTTTTCATAAAAACTAACCGCCCTTTTCCTAATGTCAGCTGTATCAGATAAAAGGTGTCCAGACTCAGAGCGCAGGCTGTGAATAAAACGTTTTTGTCCGTTCTTTTTTTCAAGGCTAAAAAACAACTTTGAGGGGGCGTCCATCTGGTTCGCGTTCTGGAATCGTGACCTTATTAATGCACCTTGTGCTTTAAACTCAAGGAGGTCCGATAACTTTTTCTTTTTGACTGTGAGGGTCTGAATATGGTTCTGGTTCTCTGTGGATTGTGCTAACAACTGAAGTTCTGTTATCTCATCTTCTAGTTGTTTCACAGACCGAGCCAAATCCCTTGTGACATTATAAGTGTACTGTTGACACAACTGTTTTATTTGAGCTTTCCCAAAATCCCACCAATGTTGCAGAGAAATAAAAGCACTTTTTTCTTTCCTAAAATTTCTCCAGAAAAAAGTAAAAATCTCTATAAAATGCTGGTCATTCAGTAAAACTGTGTTAAAATGCCAGTAAGAACTCTTCGGTTTAATACAATTTAAAACTGAAACACATAAAACCAAGCTGTGGTCTGAAAAACCAACTGGACTAATAACACAACTTTTTATGGTGTTCATGTGATGCTTTGGAACATAAAACCTGTCTAACCTTGCTAATGATACCTTTCCATCAGCAGCATGAGCCCAGGTGTACTGTTTTTGAGTTTTATGCATATTTCTCCAAACATCACTTAACTCGTGTTTTTCAACAGTGTGTAGGAGTCTTCTTCTTGAAGGCATGTGTGGCTCTATATGGTTGCGGTCACTGTTTTCTAAAGTACAGTTAAAATCACCACCAACAAATAAAAACTCCTCTGCATCACAAGTTTCTAAAACATTGCATAATTGATCTAAAAAAGCTATTCTTTCCACTGGGGAAGCCGGGGCATACACACAGATAAAAACCATAACATGGTTCTCTAAAAGAGCTCTGACTTTTAACAGTCTGCCAGCTACTATCTCTTCCACGCTGTAAGAGAGAGGTTTAAAAGTCTTTGAAAACAAAATAGCTACTCCTCCACTAACAGAGGTATTGTGGCTTAAAAACAAGGGGCCAGCCCACTCCTGTGTCCAATCTACTACGTTTTTAGTGTCACTATGGGTTTCCTGTGCAAGTAATACGTCTATTCTTTTTTGTGTCACTAGTTCATACAGTTCTGCTCTCTTCCTGCAGTCTCTAGCACCGTTAACATTCAGGGATGCGATGTGAATGTCCTGCATGAGCACACAGAAAAGAATAAGCACAGGAAAGGGCGTCTGCGGTCTGTGAGGACCGAGAGAACTATGACGTGTCATCATCATCATTACTTAACAGGTTGTTGATTTTAGTGACGATCTTCTTTAACCTGTATAACTCTTTGTCCTCGAAACACCCTTCCAGTGACCCTCAGTGGTGACACAGACAGTGAGGTCAGGAGAGGGCT
>NC_080722.1:242500-277500 GCF_019097595.1 Hemibagrus wyckioides | reverse complement strand
GTGTATGTGGGTGTGTGTGTGTGTATGTGGGTGGGTGGTTGTGGGTGAGAGAGTGTGTGTGTGTGGGTGTGTGTGTGTGTGTATGTGGGTGTGTGTGTATGTGGGTGGGTGGTTGTGGGTGAGAGAGTGTGTGTGTGTGTGTATGTGTGTGGGTGGGTGGTTGTGGGTGAGAGAGAGTGTGTGTGTGTGTATGTGTGTGTGTGTATGTGGGTGGGTGTGTGTATGTGGGTGGGTGGGTGGTTGTGGGTAGGTGAGACAGACAGACACACACACACAAACACAGAGACAGACAGACACACACACACACAAACACAGAGACAGACAGACACACACACACACAAACACAGAGACAGACAGACACACACACACACAGACAAGCACAGAGACAGACAGACAGACACACACACACACACAAACACAGAGACAGACAGACACACACACACACACACACACACAAACACAGAGACAGACAGACACACACACACACACAAACACAGAGACAGACAGACAGACACACACACACACAAACACAGAGACAGACAGACACACACACACACACACAAACACAGAGACAGACAGACAGACAGACACACACACAAACACAGAGACAGACAGACACACACACACACAAACACAGAGACAGACAGACACACACACACACAAACACAGAGACAGACAGACACACACACACACACAAACACAGAGACAGACAGACAGACACACACACACAAACACAGAGACAGACAGACACACACACACACAAACACAGAGACAGACAGACAGACACACACACACAAACACAGAGACAGACAGACACACACACACACACACACACACAAACACAGAGACAGACAGACACACACACACAAACACAGAGACAGACAGACACACACACACACACACACACAAACACAGAGACAGACAGACAGACAGACACACACACACACAAACACACAGACAGACATACACACACACACACAAACACAAACACAGAGACAGACAGACACACACAAACACATACAGACACACACACAAACACAGAGACAGACACACACACAAACACAGACAGACAGACACACACACAAACACAGAGACAGACACACACACAAACACAAACACAGAGACAGACAGACACACACAAACACATACAGACACACACACAAACACAGAGACAGACACACACACAAACACAGACAGACAGACACACACACAAACACAGAGACAGACACACACACAAACACAGACAGACAGACACACACACAAACACAGAGACAGACACACACACAAACACATACAGACACACACACAAACACATACAGACACACACACAAACACAGACAGACACACACACACAAACACAGAGACAGACAGACACACACACACAAACACAGAGACAGACAGACACACACACACACACAAACACAGAGACAGACACACACACAAACACAGAGACAGACAGACACACACACACAAACACAGACAGACAGACACACACACACACACACACAGAGACAGACACACACACACAAACACAGAGACAGACAGACACACACAAACACAGAGACAGACAGACACACACAGAGACAGACAGACACACACAAACACAGACACACACACACACACACAGAGACAGACAGAAACACACAAACACAGACACACACACACACAGAGACAGACACACACACACACACACAGACAGACAGACACACACACACACAAACACAGAGACAGACAGACACACACACACAAACACAGAGACAGACACACACACAAACATACAGACACACACACAAACACAGACAGACAGACAGACACACACACAGACACAGAGACAGACACACACAAACACAGAGAAAGACACACACACACACAGATAGACAGACACACAAACACAGAGACAGAGACTGTTAGTGGACAGTGTTGTTGAGACGTTCCTGTTAGTGGACAGTGTTGTGATATTGTTCCTGTTAGTGGACAGTGTTGTTGAGACGTTCCTGTTAGTGGACAGTGTTGTTGAGACGTTCCTGTTAGTGGACAGTGTTGTGATATTGTTCCTGTTAGTGGACAGTGTTGTTGAGACGTTCCTGTTAGTGGACAGTGTTGTGATATTGTTCCTGTTAGTGGACAGTGTTGTGATATTGTTCCTGTTAGTGGACAGTGTTGTGATATTGTTCCTGTTAGTGGACAGTGTTGTGATATTGTTCCTGTTAGTGGACAGTGTTGTGATATTGTTCCTGTTAGTGGACAGTGTTGTGATATTGTTCCTGTTAGTGGACAGTGTTGTTGAGACGTTCCTGTTAGTGGACAGTGTTGTGATATTGTTCCTGTTAGTGGACAGTGTTGTTGAGACGTTCCTGTTAGTGGACAGTGTTGTTGAGATGTTCCTGTTAGTGGACAGTGTTGTGATATTGTTCCTGTTAGTGGACAGTGTTGTTGAGACGTTCCTGTTAGTGGACAGTGTTGTGATATTGTTCCTGTTAGTGGACAGTGTTGTTGAGATGTTCCTGTTAGTGGACAGTGTTGTTGAGATGTTCCTGTTAGTGGACAGTGTTGTGATATTGTTCCTGTTAGTGGACAGTGTTGTGATATTGTTCCTGTTAGTGGACAGTGTTGTGATATTGTTCCTGTTAGTGGACAGTGTTGTGATATTGTTCCTGTTAGTGGACAGTGTTGTTGAGACGTTCCTGTTAGTGGAAAGTGTTGTTGAGATGTTCCTGTTAGTGGACAGTGTTGTGATATTGTTCCTGTTAGTGGACAGTGTTGTGATATTGTTCCTGTTAGTGGACAGTGTTGTGATATTGTTCCTGTTAGTGGACAGTGTTGTGATATTGTTCCTGTTAGTGGACAGTGTTGTTGAGACGTTCCTGTTAGTGGACAGTGTTGTTGAGACGTTCCTGTTAGTGGACAGTGTTGTGATATTGTTCCTGTTAGTGGACAGTGTTGTTGAGACGTTCCTGTTAGTGGACAGTGTTGTTGAGACGTTCCTGTTAGTGGACAGTGTTGTGATATTGTTCCTGTTAGTGGACAGTGTTGTGATATTGTTCCTGTTAGTGGACAGTGTTGTGATCTTGTTCCTGTTAGTGGACAGTGTTGTTGAGACATTCCTGTTAGTGGACAGTGTTGTGATATTGTTCCTGTTAGTGGACAGTGTTGTGATATTGTTCCTGTTAGTGGACAGTGTTGTGATCTTGTTCCTGTTAGTGGACAGTGTTGTTGAGACATTCCTGTTAGTGGACAGTGTTGTTGAGACGTTCCTGTTAGTGGACAGTGTTGTGATATTGTTCCTGTTAGTGGACAGTGTTGTGATATTGTTCCTGTTAGTGGACAGTGTTGTGATCTTGTTCCTGTTAGTGGACAGTGTTGTTGAGACATTCCTGTTAGTGGACAGTGTTGTGATATTGTTCCTGTTAGTGGACAGTGTTGTGATATTGTTCCTGTTAGTGGACAGTGTTGTGATATTGTTCCTGTTAGTGGACAGTGTTGTTGAGACGTTCCTGTTAGTGGACAGTGTTGTGATATTGTTCCTGTTAGTGGACAGTGTTGTGATATTGTTCCTGTTAGTGGACAGTGTTGTTGAGACGTTCCTGTTAGTGGACAGTGTTGTTGAGACGTTCCTGTTAGTGGACAGTGTTGTGATATTGTTCCTGTTAGTGGACAGTGTTGTGATATTGTTCCTGTTAGTGGACAGTGTTGTGATCTTGTTCCTGTTAGTGGACAGTGTTGTTGAGACATTCCTGTTAGTGGACAGTGTTGTTGAGACGTTCCTGTTAGTGGACAGTGTTGTGATATTGTTCCTGTTAGTGGACAGTGTTGTGATATTGTTCCTGTTAGTGGACAGTGTTGTGATCTTGTTCCTGTTAGTGGACAGTGTTGTTGAGACATTCCTGTTAGTGGACAGTGTTGTTGAGACGTTCCTGTTAGTGGACAGTGTTGTGATATTGTTCCTGTTAGTGGACAGTGTTGTTGAGACGTTCCTGTTAGTGGACAGTGTTGTTGAGACGTTCCTGTTAGTGGACAGTGTTGTGATATTGTTCCTGTTAGTGGACAGTGTTGTGATATTGTTCCTGTTAGTGGACAGTGTTGTTGAGACGTTCCTGTTAGTGGACAGTGTTGTGATATTGTTCCTGTTAGTGGACAGTGTTGTGATATTGTTCCTGTTAGTGGACAGTGTTGTGATATTGTTCCTGTTAGTGGACAGTGTTGTGATATTGTTCCTGTTAGTGGACAGTGTTGTTGAGACGTTCCTGTTAGTGGACAGTGTTGTTGAGACGTTCCTGTTAGTGGACAGTGTTGTTGAGACGTTCCTGTTAGTGGACAGTGTTGTTGAGACGTTCCTGTTAGTGGACAGTGTTGTGATATTGTTCCTGTTAGTGGACAGTGTTGTGATATTGTTCCTGTTAGTGGACAGTGTTGTGATATTGTTCCTGTTAGTGGACAGTGTTGTGATATTGTTCCTGTTAGTGGACAGTGTTGTTGAGACGTTCCTGTTAGTGGACAGTGTTGTTGAGACGTTCCTGTTAGTGGACAGTGTTGTTGAGACGTTCCTGTTAGTGGACAGTGTTGTTGAGACGTTCCTGTTAGTGGACAGTGTTGTTGAGACGTTCCTGTTAGTGGACAGTGTTGTTGAGACGTTCCTGTTAGTGGACAGTGTTGTGATATTGTTCCTGTTAGTGGACAGTGTTCTGATATTGTTCCTGTTAGTGGACAGTGTTGTTGAGACGTTCCTGTTAGTGGACAGTGTTGT
This sequence comes from Hemibagrus wyckioides, assembly GCF_019097595.1. Lineage (NCBI taxonomy): Eukaryota > Metazoa > Chordata > Actinopteri > Siluriformes > Bagridae > Hemibagrus > Hemibagrus wyckioides. Next base: position 272,756 of record NC_080722.1, on the reverse strand, counting down.
GATATTGTTCCTGTTAGTGGACAGTGTTGTTGAGACGTTCCTGTTAGTGGACAGTGTTGTTGAGACGTTCCTGTTAGTGGACAGTGTTGTTGAGACGTTCCTGTTAGTGGACAGTGTTGTGATATTGTTCCTGTTAGTGGACAGTGTTGTGATATTGTTCCTGTTAGTGGACAGTGTTGTGATATTGTTCCTGTTAGTGGACAGTGTTGTTGAGACGTTCCTGTTAGTGGACAGTGTTGTGATATTGTTCCTGTTAGTGGACAGTGTTGTTGAGACGTTCCTGTTAGTGGACAGTGTTGTTGAGACGTTCCTGTTAGTGGACAGTGTTGTTGAGACGTTCCTGTTAGTGGACAGTGTTGTGATATTGTTCCTGTTAGTGGACAGTGTTGTGATATTGTTCCTGTTAGTGGACAGTGTTGTTGAGACGTTCCTGTTAGTGGACAGTGTTGTGATATTGTTCCTGTTAGTGGACAGTGTTGTTGAGACGTTCCTGTTAGTGGACAGTGTTGTTGAGACGTTCCTGTTAGTGGACAGTGTTGTTGAGACGTTCCTGTTAGTGGACAGTGTTGTGATATTGTTCCTGTTAGTGGACAGTGTTGTGATATTGTTCCTGTTAGTGGACAGTGTTGTGATATTGTTCCTGTTAGTGGACAGTGTTGTTGAGACGTTCCTGTTAGTGGACAGTGTTGTTGAGACGTTCCTGTTAGTGGACAGTGTTGTGATATTGTTCCTGTTAGTGGACAGTGTTGTTGAGATGTTCCTGTTAGTGGACAGTGTTGTGATATTGTTCCTGTTAGTGGACAGTGTTGTGATATTGTTCCTGTTAGTGGACAGTGTTGTTGAGACGTTCCTGTTAGTGGACAGTGTTGTTGAGATGTTCCTGTTAGTGGACAGTGTTGTGATATTGTTCCTGTTAGTGGACAGTGTTGTGATATTGTTCCTGTTAGTGGACAGTGTTGTTGAGACGTTCCTGTTAGTGGACAGTGTTGTTGAGACGTTCCTGTTAGTGGACAGTGTTGTGATATTGTTCCTGTTAGTGGACAGTGTTGTGATATTGTTCCTGTTAGTGGACAGTGTTGTGATATTGTTCCTGTTAGTGGACAGTGTTGTTGAGACGTTCCTGTTAGTGGACAGTGTTGTTGAGATGTTCCTGTTAGTGGACAGTGTTGTGATATTGTTCCTGTTAGTGGACAGTGTTGTGATATTGTTCCTGTTAGTGGACAGTGTTGTTGAGACGTTCCTGTTAGTGGACAGTGTTGTGATATTGTTCCTGTTAGTGGACAGTGTTGTTGAGACGTTCCTGTTAGTGGACAGTGTTGTGATATTGTTCCTGTTAGTGGACAGTGTGGTGATATTGTTCCTGTTAGTGGACAGTGTTGTTGAGATGTTCCTGTTAGTGGACAGTGTTGTTGAGACGTTCCTGTTAGTGGACAGTGTTGTTGAGATGTTCCTGTTAGTGGACAGTGTTGTGGTATTGTTCCTGTTAGTGGACAGTGTTGTGATATTGTTCCTGTTAGTGGACAGTGTTGTTGAGACGTTCCTGTTAGTGGACAGTGTTGTTGAGACGTTCCTGTTAGTGGACAGTGTTGTGATATTGTTCCTGTTAGTGGACAGTGTTGTGATATTGTTCCTGTTAGTGGACAGTGTTGTGATATTGTTCCTGTTAGTGGACAGTGTTGTTGAGACGTTCCTGTTAGTGGACAGTGTTGTTGAGATGTTCCTGTTAGTGGACAGTGTTGTGATATTGTTCCTGTTAGTGGACAGTGTTGTGATATTGTTCCTGTTAGTGGACAGTGTTGTTGAGACGTTCCTGTTAGTGGACAGTGTTGTGATATTGTTCCTGTTAGTGGACAGTGTTGTGATATTGTTCCTGTTAGTGGACAGTGTTGTTGAGACGTTCCTGTTAGTGGACAGTGTTGTTGAGACGTTCCTGTTAGTGGACAGTGTTGTGATATTGTTCCTGTTAGTGGACAGTGTTGTGATATTGTTCCTGTTAGTGGACAGTGTTGTGATATTGTTCCTGTTAGTGGACAGTGTTGTGATATTGTTCCTGTTAGTGGACAGTGTTGTGATATTGTTCCTGTTAGTGGACAGTGTTGTTGAGACGTTCCTGTTAGTGGACAGTGTTGTGATATTGTTCCTGTTAGTGGACAGTGTGGTGATATTGTTCCTGTTAGTGGACAGTGTTGTTGAGACGTTCCTGTTAGTGGACAGTGTTGTTGAGACGTTCCTGTTAGTGGACAGTGTTGTGATATTGTTCCTGTTAGTGGACAGTGTTGTGATATTGTTCCTGTTAGTGGACAGTGTTGTTGAGACATTCCTGTTAGTGGACAGTGTTGTGATATTGTTCCTGTTAGTGGACAGTGTTGTTGAGACGTTCCTGTTAGTGGACAGTGTGGTGATATTGTTCCTGTTAGTGGACAGTGTTGTGATATTGTTCCTGTTAGTGGACAGTGTTGTTGAGACATTCCTGTTAGTGGACAGTGTTGTGATATTGTTCCTGTTAGTGGACAGTGTTGTTGAGACGTTCCTGTTAGTGGACAGTGTTGTGATATTGTTCCTGTTAGTGGACAGTGTTGTGATATTGTTCCTGTTAGTGGACAGTGTTGTTGAGATGTTCCTGTTAGTGGACAGTGTTGTGATATTGTTCCTGTTAGTGGACAGTGTTGTTGAGACGTTCCTGTTAGTGGACAGTGTTGTGATATTGTTCCTGTTAGTGGACAGTGTTGTGATATTGTTCCTGTTAGTGGACAGTGTTGTGATATTGTTCCTGTTAGTGGACAGTGTTGTGATATTGTTCCTGTTAGTGGACAGTGTTGTTGAGATGTTCCTGTTAGTGGACAGTGTTGTGATATTGTTCCTGTTAGTGGACAGTGTTGTTGAGACGTTCCTGTTAGTGGACAGTGTTGTGATATTGTTCCTGTTAGTGGACAGTGTTGTTGAGACGTTCCTGTTAGTGGACAGTGTTGTGATATTGTTCCTGTTAGTGGACAGTGTTGTGATATTGTTCCTGTTAGTGGACAGTGTTGTGATATTGTTCCTGTTAGTGGACAGTGTTGTTGAGACGTTCCTGTTAGTGGACAGTGTTGTTGAGACGTTCCTGTTAGTGGACAGTGTTCTGATATTGTTCCTGTTAGTGGACAGTGTTGTTGAGACATTCCTGTTAGTGGACAGTGTTGTGATATTGTTCCTGTTAGTGGACAGTGTTGTTGAGACGTTCCTGTTAGTGGACAGTGTTGTGATATTGTTCCTGTTAGTGGACAGTGTTGTGATATTGTTCCTGTTAGTGGACAGTGTTGTGATATTGTTCCTGTTAGTGGACAGTGTTGTTGAGACGTTCCTGTTAGTGGACAGTGTTGTTGAGACGTTCCTGTTAGTGGACAGTGTTGTGATATTGTTCCTGTTAGTGGACAGTGTTGTTGAGACATTCCTGTTAGTGGACAGTGTTGTGATATTGTTCCTGTTAGTGGACAGTGTTGTTGAGACGTTCCTGTTAGTGGACAGTGTTGTGATATTGTTCCTGTTAGTGGACAGTGTTGTGATATTGTTCCTGTTAGTGGACAGTGTTGTGATATTGTTCCTGTTAGTGGACAGTGTTGTTGAGACGTTCCTGTTAGTGGACAGTGTTGTTGAGACGTTCCTGTTAGTGGACAGTGTTGTGATATTGTTCCTGTTAGTGGACAGTGTTGTTGAGACGTTCCTGTTAGTGGACAGTGTTGTGATATTGTTCCTGTTAGTGGACAGTGTTGTGATATTGTTCCTGTTAGTGGACAGTGTTGTGATATTGTTCCTGTTAGTGGACAGTGTTGTGATATTGTTCCTGTTAGTGGACAGTGTTGTTGAGACGTTCCTGTTAGTGGACAGTGTTGTTGAGACGTTCCTGTTAGTGGACAGTGTTGTGATATTGTTCCTGTTAGTGGACAGTGTTGTGATATTGTTCCTGTTAGTGGACAGTGTTGTGATATTGTTCCTGTTAGTGGACAGTGTTGTTGAGACATTCCTGTTAGTGGACAGTGTTGTTGAGACGTTCCTGTTAGTGGACAGTGTTGTTGAGACGTTCCTGTTAGTGGACAGTGTTGTTGAGATGTTCCTGTTAGTGGACAGTGTTGTGATATTGTTCCTGTTAGTGGACAGTGTTGTGATATTGTTCCTGTTAGTGGACAGTGTTGTTGAGACGTTCCTGTTAGTGGACAGTGTTGTGATATTGTTCCTGTTAGTGGACAGTGTTGTTGAGACGTTCCTGTTAGTGGACAGTGTTGTGATATTGTTCCTGTTAGTGGACAGTGTTGTGATATTGTTCCTGTTAGTGGACAGTGTTGTTGAGATGTTCCTGTTAGTGGACAGTGTTGTGATATTGTTCCTGTTAGTGGACAGTGTTGTTGAGACGTTCCTGTTAGTGGACAGTGTTGTTGAGACGTTCCTGTTAGTGGACAGTGTTGTGATATTGTTCCTGTTAGTGGACAGTGTTGTTGAGATGTTCCTGTTAGTGGACAGTGTTGTGATATTGTTCCTGTTAGTGGACAGTGTGGTGATATTGTTCCTGTTAGTGGACAGTGTTGTTGAGACGTTCCTGTTAGTGGACAGTGTTGTGATATTGTTCCTGTTAGTGGACAGTGTTGTGATATTGTTCCTGTTAGTGGACAGTGTTGTGATATTGTTCCTGTTAGTGGACAGTGTTGTTGAGACGTTCCTGTTAGTGGACAGTGTTGTGATATTGTTCCTGTTAGTGGACAGTGTTGTGATATTGTTCCTGTTAGTGGACAGTGTTGTGATATTGTTCCTGTTAGTGGACAGTGTTGTTGAGATGTTCCTGTTAGTGGACAGTGTTGTGATATTGTTCCTGTTAGTGGACAGTGTGGTGATATTGTTCCTGTTAGTGGACAGTGTTGTTGAGACGTTCCTGTTAGTGGACAGTGTTGTGATATTGTTCCTGTTAGTGGACAGTGTTGTGATATTGTTCCTGTTAGTGGACAGTGTTGTGATATTGTTCCTGTTAGTGGACAGTGTTGTGATATTGTTCCTGTTAGTGGACAGTGTTGTTGAGACGTTCCTGTTAGTGGACAGTGTTGTGATATTGTTCCTGTTAGTGGACAGTGTTGTGATATTGTTCCTGTTAGTGGACAGTGTTGTGATATTGTTCCTGTTAGTGGACAGTGTTGTTGAGATGTTCCTGTTAGTGGACAGTGTTGTGATATTGTTCCTGTTAGTGGACAGTGTGGTGATATTGTTCCTGTTAGTGGACAGTGTTGTTGAGACGTTCCTGTTAGTGGACAGTGTTGTGATATTGTTCCTGTTAGTGGACAGTGTTGTGATATTGTTCCTGTTAGTGGACAGTGTTGTGATATTGTTCCTGTTAGTGGACAGTGTTGTTGAGATGTTCCTGTTAGTGGACAGTGTTGTGATATTGTTCCTGTTAGTGGACAGTGTTGTGATATTGTTCCTGTTAGTGGACAGTGTTGTGATATTGTTCCTGTTAGTGGACAGTGTTGTGATATTGTTCCTGTTAGTGGACAGTGTTGTGATATTGTTCCTGTTAGTGGACAGTGTTGTTGAGATGTTCCTGTTAGTGGACAGTGTTGTGATATTGTTCCTGTTAGTGGACAGTGTTGTTGAGATGTTCCTGTTAGTGGACAGTGTTGTGATATTGTTCCTGTTAGTGGACAGTGTTGTGATATTGTTCCTGTTAGTGGACAGTGTTGTTGAGATGTTCCTGTTAGTGGACAGTGTTGTGATATTGTTCCTGTTAGTGGACAGTGTTGTTGAGACGTTCCTGTTAGTGGACAGTGTTGTTGAGATGTTCCTGTTAGTGGACAGTGTTGTGATATTGTTCCTGTTAGTGGACAGTGTTGTGATATTGTTCCTGTTAGTGGACAGTGTTGTGATATTGTTCCTGTTAGTGGACAGTGTTGTTGAGATGTTCCTGTTAGTGGACAGTGTTGTGATATTGTTCCTGTTAGTGGACAGTGTTGTTGAGACGTTCCTGTTAGTGGACAGTGTTGTGATATTGTTCCTGTTAGTGGACAGTGTTGTTGAGACGTTCCTGTTAGTGGACAGTGTTGTGATATTGTTCCTGTTAGTGGACAGTGTTGTGATATTGTTCCTGTTAGTGGACAGTGTTGTGATATTGTTCCTGTTAGTGGACAGTGTTGTTGAGACGTTCCTGTTAGTGGACAGTGTTGTTGAGACGTTCCTGTTAGTGGACAGTGTTCTGATATTGTTCCTGTTAGTGGACAGTGTTGTTGAGACATTCCTGTTAGTGGACAGTGTTGTGATATTGTTCCTGTTAGTGGACAGTGTTGTTGAGACGTTCCTGTTAGTGGACAGTGTTGTGATATTGTTCCTGTTAGTGGACAGTGTTGTGATATTGTTCCTGTTAGTGGACAGTGTTGTGATATTGTTCCTGTTAGTGGACAGTGTTGTTGAGACGTTCCTGTTAGTGGACAGTGTTGTTGAGACGTTCCTGTTAGTGGACAGTGTTGTGATATTGTTCCTGTTAGTGGACAGTGTTGTTGAGACATTCCTGTTAGTGGACAGTGTTGTGATATTGTTCCTGTTAGTGGACAGTGTTGTTGAGACGTTCCTGTTAGTGGACAGTGTTGTGATATTGTTCCTGTTAGTGGACAGTGTTGTGATATTGTTCCTGTTAGTGGACAGTGTTGTTGAGACGTTCCTGTTAGTGGACAGTGTTGTTGAGACGTTCCTGTTAGTGGACAGTGTTGTGATATTGTTCCTGTTAGTGGACAGTGTTGTTGAGACGTTCCTGTTAGTGGACAGTGTTGTGATATTGTTCCTGTTAGTGGACAGTGTTGTGATATTGTTCCTGTTAGTGGACAGTGTTGTGATATTGTTCCTGTTAGTGGACAGTGTTGTGATATTGTTCCTGTTAGTGGACAGTGTTGTTGAGACGTTCCTGTTAGTGGACAGTGTTGTTGAGACGTTCCTGTTAGTGGACAGTGTTGTGATATTGTTCCTGTTAGTGGACAGTGTTGTGATATTGTTCCTGTTAGTGGACAGTGTTGTGATATTGTTCCTGTTAGTGGACAGTGTTGTTGAGACATTCCTGTTAGTGGACAGTGTTGTTGAGACGTTCCTGTTAGTGGACAGTGTTGTTGAGACGTTCCTGTTAGTGGACAGTGTTGTTGAGATGTTCCTGTTAGTGGACAGTGTTGTGATATTGTTCCTGTTAGTGGACAGTGTTGTGATATTGTTCCTGTTAGTGGACAGTGTTGTTGAGACGTTCCTGTTAGTGGACAGTGTTGTGATATTGTTCCTGTTAGTGGACAGTGTTGTTGAGACGTTCCTGTTAGTGGACAGTGTTGTGATATTGTTCCTGTTAGTGGACAGTGTTGTGATATTGTTCCTGTTAGTGGACAGTGTTGTTGAGATGTTCCTGTTAGTGGACAGTGTTGTGATATTGTTCCTGTTAGTGGACAGTGTTGTTGAGACGTTCCTGTTAGTGGACAGTGTTGTTGAGACGTTCCTGTTAGTGGACAGTGTTGTGATATTGTTCCTGTTAGTGGACAGTGTTGTTGAGATGTTCCTGTTAGTGGACAGTGTTGTGATATTGTTCCTGTTAGTGGACAGTGTGGTGATATTGTTCCTGTTAGTGGACAGTGTTGTTGAGACGTTCCTGTTAGTGGACAGTGTTGTTGAGACGTTCCTGTTAGTGGACAGTGTTGTGATATTGTTCCTGTTAGTGGACAGTGTTGTGATATTGTTCCTGTTAGTGGACAGTGTTGTGATATTGTTCCTGTTAGTGGACAGTGTTGTTGAGATGTTCCTGTTAGTGGACAGTGTTGTGATATTGTTCCTGTTAGTGGACAGTGTTGTGATATTGTTCCTGTTAGTGGACAGTGTTGTGATATTGTTCCTGTTAGTGGACAGTGTTGTGATATTGTTCCTGTTAGTGGACAGTGTTGTGATATTGTTCCTGTTAGTGGACAGTGTTGTTGAGATGTTCCTGTTAGTGGACAGTGTTGTGATATTGTTCCTGTTAGTGGACAGTGTTGTTGAGATGTTCCTGTTAGTGGACAGTGTTGTGATATTGTTCCTGTTAGTGGACAGTGTTGTGATATTGTTCCTGTTAGTGGACAGTGTTGTTGAGATGTTCCTGTTAGTGGACAGTGTTGTGATATTGTTCCTGTTAGTGGACAGTGTTGTTGAGACGTTCCTGTTAGTGGACAGTGTTGTTGAGATGTTCCTGTTAGTGGACAGTGTTGTTGAGACGTTCCTGTTAGTGGACAGTGTTGTGATATTGTTCCTGTTAGTGGACAGTGTTGTGATATTGTTCCTGTTAGTGGACAGTGTTGTTGAGACGTTCCTGTTAGTGGACAGTGTTGTGATATTGTTCCTGTTAGTGGACAGTGTTGTGATATTGTTCCTGTTAGTGGACAGTGTTGTGATATTGTTCCTGTTAGTGGACAGTGTTGTGATATTGTTCCTGTTAGTGGACAGTGTTGTTGAGATGTTCCTGTTAGTGGACAGTGTTGTGATATTGTTCCTGTTAGTGGACAGTGTTGTTGAGATGTTCCTGTTAGTGGACAGTGTTGTGATATTGTTCCTGTTAGTGGACAGTGTTGTTGAGACGTTCCTGTTAGTGGACAGTGTTGTTGAGATGTTCCTGTTAGTGGACAGTGTTGTTGAGACGTTCCTGTTAGTGGACAGTGTTGTTGAGATGTTCCTGTTAGTGGACAGTGTTGTTGAGACGTTCCTGTTAGTGGACAGTGTTGTTGAGACATAAATGGTGCACGTCACGCTGATGTCTCTCTCTGAATATCTCTGACATTCTCCACAGAGCGAGACGAAGTGGTCATGTTAAAGAAGCACTTACACCAAATTAGAACTGGACGATTGAGGCATCTTTGTGACAGCAGACGCTAAATTGGAGTCTCTCTGAAATGACGCTATCTTCCTGTCATGCTCACAGATGTAGCACCATAGTAAAGACGCTCTAAAGACAGATCCAACACTCGTGTCTATTCAATACCATCCTTATCCTCACCTCTCTCACCGCTGTGGACTGTTATATCACACACTTACTCATACCTCACACACACACACACACACACACACACACACACACTGCTGCTGCTGAGTTCTGGACTCTGATTGGTGGATCAGGTGGTGATTAATTCTATCTAACAGCAGCTCTGACTGTAGTGCAGCTTTATATAAATGACTCGCTCTGATACCTTATCGTTTCCATAGTAACAGCTCCTTCACAGTGACGTGTACAGCACACACTCCACTGATAATACACTGATTAAATAACATGTAACAGCTTATTTCCTGTGAGGAGAAACGTGTGTGTGTGTGTGTGATGTGTGGAAGGAGTCTCCAGTGTCAGAGAGCGTCTGATGAGGGAGTGAGTGTTTATAGATGCTATTAATGTTAAATGTAGCTAGAAATGGTTAAAATGTATGTCATATTTAAATGCTGTATCTGTTCTTTCACTTCATGAATATTTAAATAGTGATGACACACTTCATCTACTCAGTTAGCTAGCATAGTTAGCATGTTAAATCGCTTGATTTCAGACACACATCGGTCCCATCAGTGTCCAGTGTCTACAACAACGACACCACTGTTAGCGGTCACTTTCGGTATTGTGTGTCCTTCAGATGATTGTGTTGTGTGTCAGCTGTGTGAATGTGACATTAAAGTATGAGTCTGATGTCACTCTACAGAACAGCAGCGACTCTCTCCATCACTCTACTCTTTCTTCCTCTCCTCTTTTCACCTTCACTCCTTTCACTGATAGAAAACTGGCATGAATGGAAGCTCATTAATGAGGGAATGAGGGATTAGGGCTGAAAACACACACACACACAGTCATTAAAGCAGTCATTAAAAGAGAAATTCTCACTATTTTTTCTTTCCATTTCACTCTTTCCCCTCCTCTCCCCCACTCTCTTCCTCTCTCCCACCCCTTTCTCTCTCTCTCTCTCTCTCTCTCTCATCAGTGATGTGAATTTCACTGTGTGATTAGAACTGAACTCTGCAATCATGTTTTATTCTGTAATTAATTTATTCCACATTTATTCATGTGATGTTTATTTAATTAAAACCCACAGAGTCGTGAAATTTTATTTAATTAATTAACTGAAACTGTGAGTGTGAACAGGTTTAATTTACCCATCAACATTTGTATTTCACCACAGCAATTATTGATTATTTGGAGGATTGTGATTGGTGGAGGTTCTGGACCCAGGCAGTAGATGTATTCAGATGGAAGCAGGTGAATAATAGCTGGACATTTTCAGTTTAAGGAATAAAATATGGAGACAGATGCGGCCCCGGGAGAGAGGCTATAAAATATTAAACAGGTGCCTGAACTCCAGTAAAATCAATCTAACACTGGATTAGATCTGCGAGACCTGAACATGCTGTGTGTGTGTGTGTGTGTGTATGGTGTAATGTCTGATTTTATCCTGACCTTGTACAATGTCAGTGAGGAACAGTGTCCCTCTCCTGCTCCACACACTGACCTCTGAGCTCTGAGCAGTGAATGAAGCTGAAACCCTGCTGTGATTTCACTCTCAGATCACGACAGCAAGCACACATGACAATTAATTCATGTAAAATCAGATTCCGGGACATTTGGTTTTTAAACATTGATTTCACGTCATTTCTCTCTCTCTGTCTCTGTGTAGATGACGTTCCCCCGTACTTTAAGACAGAACCGGTGCGTTCTCAGCTCCACCTGGAGGGGAACCGGTTGGTCCTCACCTGCATGGCAGAAGGTAGCTGGCCACTCGAGTTCAGATGGATTCACAACACCACTGAGCTCATGCCGTTCTCCTTGGAGTACAGGTATTGTGTGTGTGTGTGTGTGTGAGTGTGAGTGTAACTGTGAGCGTTGTTTCCTCTCACTAGTGTTTGCTTATCTTAAGTTTCCTACCCAGTGATAGATGACAAAAGATTGAAATCCTTTATTTGTCATTTAAACAGGAAACGAAGTGTACTGAAATGGGGGGGGGATGGGGGATTGGTGTATGGGCTGGTCAGCAAGCTATATATGCAAATGAGATATTTGCTAATGAGCTGTATGCTAATGATGCTGAAAGTGTGTCTTTGAGAGAGTCAGAAAGTGATGGATGGCATTTAAAACCATGTCCTCCCTTGTACCCTCCTGATAATCGATGAGTGTGTGTGTGTGTGTGTCAAAGAGAGAGAGACAGAGAGAGAGAGAGAGAGAGAGAGAGAGAGAGAGAGAGAGTGAGAGCGAGACATGCCTGAAGGAGACTTTTGTAAACGAGTCAGATCAATCCTTGTCTGTCTCCCGTTTGTCCCTGAACACCAGCCAGCACATCACACCTGTCCTCCAGCTGTGCTATCTGATGACATCACGCCTCCTCAGCACCATGTGATGACACTCCACACTCATGACCTCTCCCACATTAGCTCCAGTGCATATTAAATAAGGTCATTAATGTGCTTCTAGATAGGAGAAGAGAGACAGACAGAGAGAGAGAGAGAGAGAGAGAGAGAGATTTGAGATTTAAAAAGACCTTTATTTACACTTCATCAAAAAAACAGACTAAACAAAAACAAAAACAAATATACCCAAACAAAAAAAAAGCACACATAATAAAAAACAAACTTTTAACATAATAAATAATTAACATTTGCAGCAGTACTAAAATGCTACGAATACTTTTGGGTGGTTGGGTGGGTGGGTGGGGAATGGGGGGGAGAGAAATTTAGAAATTTAAAATAAGCTCATCATCATGAACATTACATATAGCATCACTGACACACCAGACATCACAAAAACCCAACACATTATTCGTCAACCTGTAAAAGGCAAATTCAATCTTTAGCCTTGCCGCTACTAGTCACTTTAACATCACTACAGAGTCTAAGGTGGTGAGTTTCAGGCCTTTATTCCTCCGTGTTTTCCACAGTGCCAGTTTAGCTGTTCCAGTCAGATAGTTTAATAGACACATTTTTCTCATTTTTGAGAAGCTGTATTTCACTCCTCCAATGAACACCTCCTCAGAAAAATCTTCAAGTTTCCTGAACCAGTTCTTTAGTAAAACGAAATGGCCTTTTAGTCCGGACACGGTTAACCACAAGACTCTCTTGTCCACCCTCAGGAGTCTTGGAATTTGTGGAACAGCATGGGAATGGTTTGCTTCCTACCTGGATGGTCGCTCATATCAGGTAACATGGAAGGGATTGACATCTGCTCCACACAGACTCTCTACTGGTGTCCCACAAGGCTCAGTACTTGGTCCTCTCCTTTTCTCCCTCTACACCCACACTCTTGGCAAAGTTATATCCTCACACGGCTTTTCATACCACTGCTATGCTGATGACACCCAACTTATCTTCTCCTTCCCTCCCTCAGATACCACAGCTTCTACCCGAATCTCAGCATGTCTGGCAGACATTTCATCCTGGATGACCGCTCATCAGCTGAAACTCAATCCCAGCAAAATTGAACTGCTGGTCATCCCAGGTGATTCATCCCCAGCCTAGGATCTTGTGATATCTCTGAACAACTCAATGATCTCCCCTTCAGCCACTGCACAGCCACTCTGGTCATTTCGAGACTGGACTACTACAACTCTTTAATGGCAGGTCTTCCTCTGAATGCAATTCGTCCACTGCAAATGATCCAAAATGCAGCTGTATGGCTTGTTTTCAACCTGCCTAAGTTCTCCCACACCACCCCACTGCTGCGTTCCCTCCACTGGCTTCCGGTAGCTGCATCAGATTCAAAACACTGATGCTTGCCTACAAAGCCAAGAATGGACCAGCACCATCTTACCTCAAAGATCTTATTACTCCTTGCACTGCTCCTCGCTCCCTCAGGTCCACTAGCACTGCCCGACTGGTCCCACCATCTCTCAGGGTAAAAGGTAGGTATTCATCTAGACTATTCTCTGTTCTGGCACCGAGGTGGTGGAATGAACTTCACTTAGATGTCCAAACAGCAGAGTCTCTGACTGTCTTCAAACGACATCTTAAGACCTACCTTTTCCTGAGGCACTTAAACTAGTTCTTACCTTTCACTGTTTATGTATTGTTATATGGTTTATTTAAAAAAAAAAAAATTCCAATTTTAGGCTAATGGTATCCTGAGTCTGTAATCTACTGAACCAGTGTTAATGTTTTCAATGATAGAGACTTAAAGCACTTTTGTATGTCGCTCTGGATAAGCCAAATGCCAGAAATGTAAATGTAAACGTAAATGTAGTCCGCCACACTTTAAAAACAAGTGCTCAAGGTCTTCTTTTTCACCGCAGAACCGACAGTCCCCTCTCACCGCTGTGTCCAGGTGAGCCACGTGTTCGTTTGTGGCTATTGCCCCATGAATTATCCTCCACTGTAGATCAGCAGTGCGCTTCTCTTCTGGAGCTTTGTACAGGATTCTCCACCTGTCTCTCACTAAGAAGTCTGGGTTCAACAAATCTGGCCACCTGGAGACTTTCTGTCTCCTCAATGAGTCTTTGTGTAGGATTTTTACTGTTAGATAATACATTGCTTTTTTTGTCATTTGTTTGAAACGGTTTAGCTGAGGAGTCTTAAAAGTCAAGATGGAGTCTGTGACTTCTTCTCCTTCTCTCACTGCTGGAGAGATCCTTATTTCAGGGAACTCCTTAATCTCTGTTTCTTCCAGATTGTTGTGTCTCCGGTTAATGAAGGTCCTGTGGCCACTTGGTAGTGCACTGTATATTTCCTCCTTCAACTCTGACACCAGGCGAGAGGATCTCAAACCCGTCAGCTCTTTGAGTTCGTCGGTCGTTTTCCACCCTTCCTCGTGTAATAACTGACCCAGCTTAACAATTCTGTTCCTCAGCAGGCATTGTCATATACTCACTGATGACAGCAGTCTTGTTGGAATCAGCTGGTTGAAGAACAGTGGTTCCTCAGGGGTCCATTGTTCTGGACAGTTCACCTCCTGCTCTGTTCTTACCACAATCTTCCAAGTTTGCAGCATTGATCTGTGGAGTCTCTGTGCAGCTTGTATCCTGAAAGTGCGGATTCGAGCTCGGACGTCCACCAGCCCGTGACCACCCTCATGCACTGGGAGGTTTAATACTGGTGCACGGATCCAGTGTTGTCCGTTCCAGAAGAAGTTGACCATCGACCTTTGTATGTCAGCAAGCAATTCTTCTGGTGGTTCCATGACCATAACTTTGTGCCACAAAGTGGAGGCAGCCAGATTGTTTGCTACCAGTACTCTTCCTCTGTAGGATAGCTGGGGCAATAACCATTTCCACTTAGACAGTCGGCTCGACACCTTTTCCAACAGCCCTTCTCAGTTTTTCTTCTGAAACTGTTAATTTCCTAAGAAGACCCCTAGAATTTTTAGCCCATCTCTTCTCCACTGTAGTCCTCCTGGGAGTTGTGGAGCTGCAGTTTGCTGCCAGTTTCCAATGATGTATCCCTCACATTTAGTCCAGTTTACCCTGACAGAGAAGGCTTTTTCATACACTCTGATAACTTGTGTTAAAATAGTGACGTCCTCCTGACCTGTGATAAAAACTGTGACACTTTACAAGGGCCATTTACACCGGGGACTGACATACCCATTAACTTGTTCCTTAGTTTGCATAGCAGTGGTTCAATGATTAAGCTGTACAATTGTCCAGAAAGTAGACAACCCTGCCTTATGCCTCTTGACACAGGTAATGGAGCACTTAAACCACCTCCTGCTTTAACCATTACATACACACTGGAGTACAATAACCGTATATATGAAATAAAAACATCGCCAAAACTAAAATGCCTTAATACATTAAGAAGATATTCATGATCTAGTGACAGGATTCCTAGATCATTCTTACTGATTCGGTTAAGATCAATTATATCTCTTAATAAAAAGAGATTGTCTATAATGGACCTCTCTGGAATGCAGTATTTGTTGTACTCCTTTTTTTTCAAGATTGAAGAAGTATGTACTGGGAGCATCCATGTCTTTGATGGAACAATGTCTTGTTCTTATCAGTGCTCCTTTAGCTTGTTCTTGTAAGAGAGAGCTCAGTTCTCGTCTTTTCTTATTTAGTTCATCATGCTGCACAGGTTCGTGGTTATTTACAATTTTTCTTCCCCAGAAGGTCAATGTCTCTTTGTAACTATTTTACAGTTGTTTTCACTGCAGCAGATGAGTGATATGTATAATTCTGACAAAGCATTTTAATATTGACTTTTCCCACATCCCACCACTGGCTAAAATCATCAAATGTACACTTTTTCAGTCTCCAACTATTCCAAAACACTTTAAAATTTTCACAAAAGAAAACATCATGTAACAACTTAACACTGAATTTCAGTAATAGTTGGATTTTGAGGTCTTATTTGTATTAACATCTAAAATGACAATATGATGGTCCGAAAAACCACTAGGTGCAATAAACGTGTTTATCACCCTGCTGTTCCATGTCTTTTCCAAATAAAACCTATCTAATTTTGCACCACTGACTCAACCGCTTTTAGCCATGTGTATTGCTTTACTTTTATATTCCTTGTTCTCCAAACATCTGTTAGGTGAAATTCATTAAGAACATTCGTCAAAGCTACACTTGACTGATGATGGGGTTCTTCCCCATTTCTATCTACAGTAAAATCAGTTGTACAGTTCCAATCTCCACCGAGTATAAGACACATTCTCATCATACTTCTCAATAACACTCTTTAGTTTCGTGAAGAAAATCAGCCATTCTGAACCATTATTAGGAGCATAAACATTAACAAATACAAATATTGAACCTTTGTACTCTATCTGTGCTACTAACAATTTTCCTTTAACAATTTCGTCTATCTTTAAAGTGTTACTATCAAATTTTTTCAGAGAATAAAATGGCTACCCCTGCACTATTTCTTGACCCATGACTCAATGCAATATTCCCTTTCCACCACATTCCCCATGAAACTTCATTATCATGAAACTTCATTTATGCCTTTCCTGCAGAAAAGTAACATTAACCTTCTTAATTCTTAAAAGTTCTGTAATCATTGTTAATTTATTCCTGTCCCTCCCACCATTAATATTTAATGACACTACTCTCATAATATCCATATAAAGATGTAAAAGAACGACAGAAGCAGAAAAGAGACAGGAAAGTTGGAGGAACACCACTTGTGATTTGGTCATTTATCTATTTTGACGAAACTGATGCTTTACTTTTCCGTAATTTCGTTATAATCTTTTTCAACCGGAATCTTTTCTTTCCGTCTAGAACGTCGCAGCTAGCTGTTTTTTGCAATAGTAACACAGAGGCTATGAATTTATCCACATCTGGGAAGAAATCTTTCACATCAATAGACTTGCCGAAGGTTATGTCGAGGAATTCATTCATTTCGTCAGGAGTGTATGTGTCCTCCATCACCTGTGAGCCAACATCAGAGATCTCAGACAGGGTGTCTTCCTCTCTCATCTCTGTATCACAGGTTTCCTCATCCTCTGACCTGTCATTTTTATTTCCTTCATTTACCTCTGCATCATCATTACCACTATTATGGACATCTTCATTTATCGGGTTATTTTCGGCCGGTTCTATTGTTTCATATACGGTATTCTCAGTTTGGTTATTCACTTCAGTCCCTTCCTTGTTCTCCTCAGAGCTCTGGGCACTGTTCTGACTCTACAGTTTGCACGTTTTCTGACTCGTTTCTTTCACCCTCAGTACTCTGTGGAACTGCCTCCTCATTGGCCTGAGTTTTCTGGACAAGCTAATCTCTTATGACCCACATCTCCACACTCAAAACATTTCATACTGCCAGTATTTACATAAACAATGAATGATCTGCCTTCATGAACAACTCTGAAGGACACATCCAGATTTTGCTCTTTTAAAAACATGAAAACCTGCCGTCTAAACAACATCACGTCTTAGCGAATCATTTTTGCAACTGGGAGGGAACTGTTTTGATTGCGCTAGCTAGTTTTCCGTAGCGCGCGAGCCCCCGTTCTATTTCAATGTCATCAATGAACGGAAGTGTTGGAAACAGTTACCCTGGCTGTCGGAGCAACCAGAGGCGAAACAATAATAAAGTCTCCACTCACCACAATTTCGTTGTTTGTTAGCAGATTCACCTGGCTCTCTTCCTTCACGAAAACTACCACCGCTGGCCGCGATGCCGATAAGATATTTTCGTATCCGATCTCTTTCCCTATCACCAGTAACACATCCTCCACAGACACACCGTTCACAGGTACACGCCATGACGAAGAGAGACAGGTGACGACGCTCTCACCGTGAGGGCCGCCGTCCCAATCCCACTCCAATCCTCACCACACACTCCAACTACACACTTCCACCACTATCACTACAAATTAACACATATATTACAATATTTTTTTTTTAGTATTTATTTAATTTTGTACTTTTGAAAAGAAAAGAAAGAGTGAAACAAGTTAGAAAATCAGAAAGCCACACAGCCACCCTCTCCCCATGAGCACACTTACACACACCCAAACGCTCCCAGCATGCACCGAGAGAGAGAGAGAGAGAGAGAGAGAGACAGAGAGAAAGGGCCGGTAAAGAGAAGTTTAAGTGAAGTTAAAGGAAGACAGATGACTCACCTTACTGCTGCGCTGTGTGTCTGTGTGTGTCTCTTTGTGTCTCTGCATTCCTGTGACTTTTTGTGCCTCTGTGTGTCTCTGTGTTTCTGTGTGTTTCTGTGACTCTGTGTGTTTCTGTGTGTTTCTGTGACTCTGTGTGTTTCTGTGTGTCTCTGTGTGACTGTGTGTTTCTGTGACTCTGTGTGTTTCTGTGTGTTTCTGTGTGTTTCTGTGTGTTTCTGTGTTTCTGTGTGTTTCTGTGTGTCTCTGTGTTTCTGTGTGTTTCTGTGTGTTTCTGTGTGTCTCTGTGTCTCTGTGTTTCTGTGTGTTTCTGTGTGTTTCTGTGTGTCTCTGTGTCTCTGTGTTTCTGTGTGTTTCTGTGTGTTTCTGTGTGTCTCTGTGTGTTTCTGTGACTCTGTGTGTTTCTGTGTGTTTCTGTGTGTTTCTGTGTGTTTCTGTGTTTCTGTGTGTTTCTGTGTGTCTCTGTGTCTCTGTGTTTCTGTGTGTCTGTGTGTTTCTGTGTGTCTCTGTGTTTCTGTGTGTCTCTGTGTGTTTCTGTGTGTCTCTGTGTGTTTCTGTGTGTCTCTGTGTTTCTGTGTGTCTCTGTGTGTTTCTGTGTGTCTCTGTGTTTCTGTGTGTCTCTGTGTTTCTGTGTCTGTGTGTTTCTGTGTGTCTCTGTGTGTTTCTGTGTGTCTCTGTGTATTTCTGTGTGTCTCTGTGTTTCTGTGTGTCTCTGTGTTTCTGTGTCTGTGTGTTTCTGTGTGTCTCTGTGTGTTTCTGTGTGTCTCTGTGTATTTCTGTGTGTCTCTGTGTTTCTGTGTGTCTCTGTGTTTCTGTGTCTGTGTGTTTCTGTGTGTCTCTGTGTGTTTCTGTGTGTCTCTGTGTATTTCTGTGTGTCTCTGTGTTTCTGTGTGTCTCTGTGTTTCTGTGTGTCTCTGTGTGTTTCTGTGTGTCTCTGTGTATTTCTGTGTGTCTCTGTGTTTGTGTGTCTCTGTGTTTCTGTGTGTTTCTGTGTGTCTGTGTCTCTGTGTGTCTCTGTGTTTCTGTGTCTCTCTGTGTGTCTCTGTGTGTCTCTGTGTGTTTCTGTGTGTCTCTGTGTTTCTGTGTGTCTCTGTGTTTCTGTGTCTGTGTGTTTCTGTGTGTCTCTGTGTGTTTCTGTGTGTCTCTGTGTATTTCTGTGTGTCTCTCTGTGTTTCTGTGTCTGTGTGTTTCTGTGTGTCTCTGTGTGTTTCTGTGTGTCTCTGTGTATTTCTGTGTGTCTCTGTGTTTCTGTGTGTCTCTGTGTTTCTGTGTGTCTCTGTGTGTTTCTGTGTGTCTCTGTGTATTTCTGTGTGTCTCTGTGTTTGTGTGTCTCTGTGTTTCTGTGTGTTTCTGTGTGTCTCTGTGTCTCTGTGTGTCTCTGTGTTTCTGTGTCTCTCTGTGTGTCTCTGTGTGTTTCTGTGTGTCTCTGTGTTTCTGTGTGTCTCTGTGTTTCTGTGTTTCTGTGTGTCTCTGTGTGTCTCTGTGTGTCTCTGTGTGTTTCTGTGTGTCTCTGTGTTTCTGTGTGTCTCTGTGTGTTTCTGTGTGTCTCTGTGTTTCTGTGTGTCTCTGTGTTTCTGTGTGTCTCTGTGTTTCTGTGTGTCTCTGTGTGTTTCTGTGTCTCTGTGTGTTTCTGTGTGTCTCTGTGTGTTTCTGTGTCTCTGTGTGTTTCTGTGTGTCTCTGTGTGTTTCTGTGTCTCTGTGTGTTTCTGTGTGTCTCTGTGTGTTTCTGTGTCTCTGTGTTTCTGTGTGTCTCTGTGTGTTTCTGTGTGTCTCTGTGTTTCTGTGTGTCTCTGTGTCTCTCTGTGTTTCTGTGTGTCTCTGTGTTTCTGTGTGTCTCTGTGTTTCTGTGTGCCTCTATGTGTTTGTGTGTGTCTCTGTGTGTCTCTGTGTTTCTCTGTGTTTCTGTGTGTCTCTGTGTTTGTGTGTCTCTGTGTTTCTGTGTCTGTGTGTCTCTGTGTTTCTCTGTGTTTCTGTGTGTCTCTGTGTGTTTCTGTGTGTCTCTGTGTATTTCTGTGTGTCTCTGTGTTTGTGTGTCTCTGTGTTTCTGTGTGTTTCTGTGTGTCTCTGTGTCTCTGTGTGTCTCTGTGTTTCTGTGTCTCTCTGTGTGTCTCTGTGTGTCTCTGTGTGTTTCTGTGTGTCTCTGTGTTTCTGTGTGTCTCTGTGTGTTTCTGTGTGTCTCTGTGTTTCTGTGTGTCTCTGTGTTTCTGTGTGTCTCTGTGTGTCTCTGTGTGTTTCTGTGTGTCTCTGTGTTTCTGTGTGTCTCTGTGTTTCTGTGTGTCTCTGTGTGTTTCTGTGTGTCTCTGTGTGTTTCTGTGTGTCTCTGTGTTTCTGTGTTTCTGTGTGTTTCTGTGTGTCTCTGTGTGTCTCTGTGTGTTTCTGTGTGTCTCTGTGTGACTGTGTGTTTCTGTGACTCTGTGTGTTTCTGTGTGTTTCTGTGTGTTTCTGTGTTTCTGTGTGTTTCTGTGTGTCTCTGTGTTTCTGTGTGTTTCTGTGTGTTTCTGTGTGTCTCTGTGTCTCTGTGTTTCTGTGTTTCTGTGTGTTTCTGTGTGTCTCTGTGTGTCTCTGTGTGTTTCTGTGTGTCTCTGTGTGACTGTGTGTTTCTGTGTGTTTCTGTGTGTCTCTGTGTCTCTGTGTTTCTGTGTTTCTGTGTGTTTCTGTGTGTCTCTGTGTGTCTCTGTGTGTTTCTGTGTGTCTCTGTGTGACTGTGTGTTTCTGTGACTCTGTGTGTTTCTGTGTGTCTCTGTGTGTTTCTGTGTGTCTCTGTGTATTTCTGTGTGTCTCTGTGTTTCTGTGTGTCTCTGTGTGTTTCTGTGTGTTTCTGTGACTCTGTGTGTTTCTGTGTGTTTCTGTGTGTTTCTGTGTGTTTCTGTGTTTCTGTGTGTTTCTGTGTGTCTCTGTGTCTCTGTGTGTTTCTGTGTGTCTCTGTGTTTCTGTGTCTGTGTGTTTCTGTGTGTCTCTGTGTGTTTCTGTGTGTCTCTGTGTATTTCTGTGTGTCTCTGTGTTTCTGTGTGTCTCTGTGTTTCTGTGTGTCTCTGTGTGTTTCTGTGTGTCTCTGTGTATTTCTGTGTCTCTGTGTTTGTGTGTCTCTGTGTTTCTGTGTGTTTCTGTGTGTCTCTGTGTCTCTGTGTGTCTCTGTGTTTCTGTGTCTCTCTGTGTGTCTCTGTGTGTTTCTGTGTGTCTCTGTGTTTCTGTGTGTTTCTGTGTGTCTCTGTGTTTCTGTGTTTCTGTGTGTTTCTGTGTGTCTCTGTGTGTCTCTGTGTGTTTCTGTGTGTCTCTGTGTTTCTGTGTGTCTCTGTGTGTTTCTGTGTGTCTCTGTGTTTCTGTGTGTCTCTGTGTTTCTGTGTGTCTCTGTGTGTTTCTGTGTGTCTCTGTGTTTCTGTGTGTCTCTGTGTGTTTCTGTGTCTCTGTGTGTTTCTGTGTGTCTCTGTGTGTTTCTGTGTCTCTGTGTGTTTCTGTGTGTCTCTGTGTGTTTCTGTGTCTCTGTGTATTTCTGTGTCTCTGTGTTTGTGTGTCTCTGTGTTTCTGTGTGTTTCTGTGTGTCTCTGTGTTTCTGTGTCTCTCTGTGTGTCTCTGTGTGTTTCTGTGTGTCTCTGTGTTTCTGTGTGTTTCTGTGTGTCTCTGTGTTTCTGTGTTTCTGTGTGTTTCTGTGTGTCTCTGTGTGTCTCTGTGTGTTTCTGTGTGTCTCTGTGTTTCTGTGTGTCTCTGTGTGTTTCTGTGTGTCTCTGTGTTTCTGTGTGTCTCTGTGTTTCTGTGTGTCTCTGTGTGTTTCTGTGTGTCTCTGTGTTTCTGTGTGTCTCTGTGTGTTTCTGTGTCTCTGTGTGTTTCTGTGTGTCTCTGTGTGTTTCTGTGTCTCTGTGTGTTTCTGTGTGTCTCTGTGTGTTTCTGTGTCTCTGTGTGTTTCTGTGTGTCTCTGTGTGTTTCTGTGTCTCTGTGTTTCTGTGTGTCTCTGTGTGTTTCTGTGTGTCTCTGTGTCTCTCTGTGTTTCTGTGTGTCTCTGTGTTTCTGTGTCTCTCTGTGTGTCTCTGTGTGTTTCTGTGTGTCTCTGTGTTTCTGTGTGTTTCTGTGTGTCTCTGTGTTTCTGTGTTTCTGTGTGTTTCTGTGTGTCTCTGTGTGTCTCTGTGTGTTTCTGTGTGTCTCTGTGTTTCTGTGTGTCTCTGTGTGTTTCTGTGTGTCTCTGTGTTTCTGTGTGTCTCTGTGTTTCTGTGTGTCTCTGTGTGTTTCTGTGTGTCTCTGTGTTTCTGTGTGTCTCTGTGTGTTTCTGTGTCTCTGTGTGTTTCTGTGTGTCTCTGTGTGTTTCTGTGTCTCTGTGTGTTTCTGTGTGTCTCTGTGTGTTTCTGTGTCTCTGTGTGTTTCTGTGTGTCTCTGTGTGTTTCTGTGTCTCTGTGTTTCTGTGTGTCTCTGTGTGTTTCTGTGTGTCTCTGTGTTTCTGTGTGTCTCTGTGTCTCTCTGTGTTTCTGTGTGTCTCTGTGTGTCTCTGTGTGTCTCTGTGTTTCTGTGTGTCTCTGTGTGTTTCTGTGTGTCTCTGTGTTTCTGTGTGTCTCTGTGTGTTTCTGTGTGTCTCTGTGTTTCTGTGTGTCTCTGTGTCTCTGTGTGTTTCTGTGTGTCTCTGTGTTTCTGTGTGTCTCTGTGTTTCTGTGTGTCTCTGTCTTTCTGTGTCTCTGTGTGTTTCTGTGTGTCTCTGTGTGTCTCTGTGTTTCTGTGTGTCTCTGTGTGTTTCTGTGTGTTTCTGTGTGTCTCTGTGTGTTTCTATGTGTCTCTGTGTTTCTGTGTGTCTCTGTGTGTCCCTGTGTCTCTGTGTGTCTCTGTGTGTTTCTGTGTGTCTCTGTGTTTCTGTGTGTCTCTGTGTGTTTCTGTGTGTCTCTGTGTGTTTCTGTGTGTCTCTGTGTTTCTGTGTGTTTCTGTGTGTCTCTGTGTTTCTGTGTGTCTCTGTGTGTTTCTGTGTGTCTCTGTGTTTCTGTGTTTCTGTGTGTTTCTGTGTGTCTCTGTGTTTCTGTGTGTCTCTGTGTTTCTGTGTGTCTCTGTGTGTTTCTGTGTGTTTCTGTGTGTCTCTGTGTTTCTGTGTGTCTCTGTGTGTTTCTGTGTGTCTCTGTGTTTCTGTGTGTCTCTGTGTGTTTCTGTGTGTCTCTGTGTTTCTGTGTGTCTCTGTGTTTCTGTGTGTCTCTGTGTGTTTCTGTGTTTCTGTGTGTTTCTGTGTGTCTCTGTGTGTTTCTGTGTGTTTCTGTGTGTCTCTGTGTGTTTCTTTGTTTCTGTGTGTCTCTGTGTGTCTCTGTGTTTCTCTGTGTTTCTGTGTGTCTCTGTGTTTCTGTGTCTGTGTGTCTCTGTGTTTCTGTGTGTCTCTGTGTTTGTGTGTCTCTGTGTTTCTGTGTCTGTGTGTCTCTGTGTTTCTGTGTGTCTCTGTGTTTCTGTGTGTCTCTGTGTGTTTCTGTGTGTCTCTGTGTTTCTGTGTTTCTGTGTGTTTCTGTGTGTCTCTGTGTTTCTGTGTGTCTCTGTGTTTCTGTGTGTCTCTGTGTGTTTCTGTGTGTTTCTGTGTGTCTCTGTGTTTCTGTGTGTCTCTGTGTGTTTCTGTGTGTCTCTGTGTGTTTCTGTGTGTCTCTGTGTTTCTGTGTGTCTCTGTGTTTCTGTGTGTCTCTGTGTGTTTCTGTGTTTCTGTGTGTTTCTGTGTGTCTCTGTGTGTTTCTGTGTGTTTCTGTGTGTCTCTGTGTGTTTCTTTGTTTCTGTGTGCCTCTATGTGTTTCTGTGTGTCTCTGTGTTTCTGTGTGTCTCTGTGTTTGTGTGTTTCTGTGTGTCTCTGTGTTTGTGTGTTTCTGTGTGTCTCTGTGTCTCTGTGTGTTTCTGTGTGTTTCTGTGTGTCTCTGTGTGTTTCTGTGTGTTTCTGTGTGTCTCTGTGTTTGTGTGTGTCTCTGTGTTTCTGTGTGTCTCTGTGTTTGTGTGTGTCTCTGTGTTTCTGTGTGTCTCTGTGTTTGTGTGTGTCTCTGTGTTTGTGTGTCTCTGTGTTTGTGTGTTTCTGTGTGTCTCTGTGTTTGTGTGTGTCTCTGTGTTTCTGTGTGTCTCTGTGTTTGTGTGTTTCTGTGTGTCTCTGTGTTTGTGTGTGTCTCTGTGTTTCTGTGTGTCTCTGTGTTTGTGTGTGTCTCTGTGTTTGTGTGTTTCTGTGTGTCTCTGTGTTTTTGTGTGTTTCTGTGTGTCTCTGTATTTGTGTGTTTCTGTGTGTCTCTGTGTTTGTGTGTTTCTGTGTGTCTCTGTATTTGTGTGTTTCTGTGTGTCTCTGTGTTTCTGTGTGTCTCTGTGTTTGTGTGTGTCTCTGTGTGTCTCTGTGTGTTTCTGTGTGTTTCTGTGTGTCTCTGTGTTTGTGTGTTTCTGTGTGTCTCTATGTGTTTCTGTGTGTCTCTGTGTTTGTGTGTTTCTGTGTGTCTCTATGTGTTTCTGTGTGTCTCTGTGTTTGTGTGTTTCTGTGTGTCTCTATGTGTTTCTGTGTGTCTCTGTGTTTGTGTGTTTCTGTGTGTCTCTGTGTTTGTGTGTTTCTGTGTGTCTCTGTGTTTCTGTGTGTCTCTATGTGTTTCTGTGTGTCTCTGTTTTTGTGTGTTTCTGTGTTTCTCTGTGTTTGTGTGTGTCTCTGTGTTTGTGTGTTTCTGTGTGTCTCTGTGTTTGTGTGTGTCTCTGTGTTTCTGTGTGTCTCTGTGTTTGTGTGTTTCTGTGTTTGTGTGTTTCTGTGTGTCTCTGTATTTGTGTGTTTCTGTGTTTGTGTGTTTCTCTGTGTTTCTGTGTGTCTCTGTGTTTCTGTGTGTCTCTGTGTTTGTGTGTTTCTCTGTGTTTCTGTGTGTCTCTGTGTTTGTGTGTTTCTGTGTGTCTCTGTGTTTGTGTGTGTCTCTGTGTGTCTCTGTGTGTTTCTGTGTGTTTCTGTGTGTCTCTGTGTTTGTGTGTTTCTGTGTGTCTCTGTGTTTGTGTGTGTCTCTGTGTTTGTGTGTTTCTGTGTGTCTCTATGTGTTTCTGTGTGTCTCTGTGTTTGTGTGTTTCTGTGTGTCTCTGTGTTTGTGTGTTTCTGTGTGTCTCTGTGTTTGTGTGTTTCTGTGTGTCTCTGTGTTTTTGTGTGTTTCTGTGTGTCTCTGTGTTTCTGTGTCTGTGTGTCTTTGTGTGTCTCTTTTTCTGTCTCTCTCTCTCTGTCTCTCTCTATTTGTCTGTCTGTCTCTGTGTCTGTGTGTGCCTCCGTGTGTTGTTTGTGTGTGTATGTGTGTTTGTATTTGTGTTTCTGTGACTTGTCTGAAGAGTTAACCTGAAATTGTTTTGGTTTTATTATTCTCTGGGAGAGAAATCACAGTAACCTCATTTAACCATGCACACGTCGCCATGGAAACACCATCAGACATGTCTCCACCTGTTACCTGCCTGAGTCATGGAGTTCAACACTCATCTGTCTGCCACTCTCTCTCTGTCTGTCTGTCTGTCTCTCTCTCTCTCTCTCTCTCTCTCTCTCTCTCTGTCTGTCTCTGTCTGTCTCTCTCTCTCTCTGTCTCTCTCTCTCTCTCTCTGTCTCTCTCTCTCTCTCTCTCTGTCTCTCTCTCTCTCTCTCACACACACACACACACACACACACCTCACCCCTCTTAAAGGTTAATATTATCCATTAGAGAGAGAGAGAGAACACTGTAGATAAGGCAGATGGGGATTGAAAAAAGAAAAGAAAATAGAGGTTTATTCTCACCATCTGTCTCTCTCTCTCTCTCTCTCTGTTTTATTTCACAAGTTCCCCTCCCAAACAGCATGTGTGCATCTCAGCAGACACTCCTAATTACCACTAATTACTCCATTAATGTTAATAGACTTCATGCTAGAACCAATTTAGCATGTTAGCGTGACCTGCTAACCTCAGTGCTAATAAACTCTGATACATCATTATGGCACATTAATATTAGCCACATAAAACTCCTGCTTTCATCTAGAACAGCTGTCAGAAGTTCAGAAGTTCCTCTGCTTTTGTGTTTCTTGGTGCTGTGTGTTCGGCTCTGGTTCAGTCAGACCAGGAGGATTAGGGAAGCAGACAGACTAGAGAACTTAAAGAAGAGTTTGAATCGTCATGGTAACAGACAGGCTAGTTTACAGTGAGGGAGCAGCTGTTAAAGGGAACGCTAATGAATTTCTTTTTATAAATATTAGTTTATATTTTTTCATAATGACTGTAACCTGAATGTGGAGAGACTTCACACAGAAGTGCAGGAGAATAAAACATCAGTCTCTCTCTCTCTTTCTCTGTCTCTCTGTCTGTCTCTGTCTCTCTCTCTGTCCTCTTTCTTGAATTGAATGCAGTGATATATCACACACACACACACACACACTATAAGAGTGTTCATATTCTTGATGTTATTATAAATCTCAGACAGTGACCTTGTTGAATAGCTTTAGCAGAACTGTGTCCTTCTCTCTTTGTCCCTGCATGTCTGTCTGTCTGTCTGTCTGTCTCTATCTCTTTTGTGCCATTTTCTTATTTCTTCTTTCATTGGTCAGTACTTTGGTTCACGTTAGTCAACTTTTAGCTTTAAACTTTATTTATTCGTCACTAAGTTTTTTTCCTCTAGATCTAAACTCTTAGTACAGCTGCAGTTACATCACCAATCTACACCTCCAATTTACTTACATCTGTGACCTTGACCAACCTTCATCTAATGACCATTACTCTGTCAACACCAAACAACCCACTCTCCAACCTACTGAACCTTCTCAAAACCCCACTACTTCACCCCTTCCACTCCCCAGCCCCACCCCTCTCTGCCCAGCTCCACCCCTCTCTGCTCAGTTCCACCCCTCTCTGCCCAGCTCCACCCCTCTCAGCTCAGCTCCACCCCTCTCTTCCCAGCTCCACCCCTATCTGCCCAGCTCCACCCCTCTCTGCTCAGTTTCACCTCTCTCTGCTCAGCTCCACCCCTCTCTGCTCAGCTCCTGCTCTACTCAGCCACCCCCCCTCCATCCCGCGAGTTTTTCATTGGCTCTGGAGTTAAATCTGTTCTGTAAATCTGCTTCCTGACGATGTACATCGTTAAAGTCTGAATGTAAATAAAATAAACAAATGAACTGAATTCTAACTAACACAGGGATAAAGATCTAGAGTTCCTGTGAGTTTGTAGGGTTTCAGGCTCTGTGGAACTGTTGGGATACATAAAAACACTGCTGTGAAGATTTCAGGGAATGATCTGTGTGTGTGTGTGTGTTAGGTATCTAATCCCCTCTCTGGATCGGACTCATGCTGGTTTTTATCGCTGCATCGTGCGGAATCGAGTTGGAGCTCTGCTGCAGCGCAGGACAGAGGTGCAGGTGGCCTGTGAGTAACACTGTGTGTGTGTGTGTGTGTGTGTGTGTGTGTGTGAGAGAGAGAGAGAAAGAGAGAGAGAGAGGATGAAATGTCTTCACTGTGTTGTTTAAACCCAAAATAATTAACACTGCAGTTTCACACCTGCTGAGTTCACACGAAGAAATGAGAAACTCTTCACTAATTTATACTTTCTCCTGTGTGTGTGTGTCTAGTTATGGGCACCTTTAATGACACTGTCAGATCTGAGAGTGTGTCTCAGGGAGATGCTGCCGTGATTAAAGCGCCGCAGATCCACAGCTTCCCTCAGCCGCAGGTCACGTGGTTCAGAGACGGCAGGAAGATCCCTCCAAGCAGCCGCATGTAAGCCCCGCCCACTACATGTTCCACTTCCCGTTCCACCCCCCTCAGCCAGCTGTGGGCATGTCCTGTTCACTGTTAATGTTCATGCACTAAAGAGGAGAGAGTGGTGTTTTTGCTCTGCTGCTGGACATCTGCATGTTCCTGTATCTGTGTGTCTCAGTGTCTCTGTATCCTAGAGTCCCTGTGCCCCTGTGTCTCAGTGCCCCTGTGTCTCAGTGTCTCTGTATCACAGTGCCCCTGTGTCTCAGTGTGAGGCAAACGAGTCTTCTTAGGCTCGTTCTCGGGTGGAATGGGTTCACCAACACCAGGAAAAAAATATCTGAAAAGGGGAAAAATACAAAGAACGAAAAATGATGGCAATACTCGCAGATGTTGTAGTGAAAAAGGTGACAGTTTATTTACAGTGTTCAAAAGTGAAAATAAAAATACTATATAGATAGATAGATAGATAGATAGATAGATAGATAGATAGATAGATAGATAGATAGATTCTTCTATACAAAAATTTTGCTCACAGCACCACTATTGCATGCTCACACTCCACCCACAAACACACACCAACCCAACACTGGTTTGGGGCCCTCTTTTAAAGTGCATGCCCCTCCCCTTGGAGCAAACCAGTGTGTAGAATTACTAAAGTGTGGGTGGAAATAAATGTGTACATATTTGTAATTAAACAAATACATAAACATTATATACCCAACATATACATGTATAAATCTTTATATATAATGAAATATACGATTAAGCATAAAAAAGAAAATAAATATTAATAATAGACTGACAACTGCAAAATCCCCTTCTTCAAAACAAAATGGAACAGTCCTTGTATTGTGCCTGAACCAGCTCTATTTAGCCAGGCCTCAAGGTGGCACTCGGGTTGGCCAGTCGGTTACAGAAAAACACAACACGAGGAAGAAACACAAAAGAAATAGCAGGTAAATACCTGAACACAGGTAAAGGTTTAAAGCAAAACAAAATTTAAAAAAAATTACAGAAACAAGTGTATGTGTGTTAGGCGCAGCGTGAATTATTGATGTTATTATTGAAAATGGAAGTGATATATTTGTGTATGTGTATGAGCGGCCAGTATGCTAGTAGCGTGTGTGTGCACCCACAGCGCTATAGCAGAGTATTACAAGGGATGAGTGCTGCGCTAACCGACATGGCTGGGTCACTTTTTCACACTCAGTGTCTCTGTATCCTAGAGTCCCTGTTTCTTAGTGTCCCTGTTTCTTAGTGTCCCCGTGTCTTAGTGTCCCCGTGTCTAAGTGTCTCTGTATCCTAGAGTCCCTGTTTCTTAGTGTCCCTGTTTCTTAGTGTCCCCGTGTCTTAGTGTCCCCGTGTCTAAGTGTCTCTGTATCCTAGAGTCCCTGTTTCTTAGTGTCCCTGTTTCTTAGTGTCCCCGTGTCTTAGTGTCCCCGTGTCTAAGTGTCTCTGTATCCTAGAGTCCCTGTTTCTTAGTGTCCCTGTTTCTTAGTGTCCCCGTGTCTTAGTGTCCCCGTGTCTAAGTGTCTCTGTATCCTAGAGTCCCTGTGCCCCTGTGTCTCAGTGTCTCTGTATCACAGTGCCCCTGTGTCTCAGTGTCTCTGTATCTCAGTGTCCCTGTATCTTAGTGTCCCTCTGTCTCTGTGTCTCATTGTCTCTGTCTCTCAGTTTATCTGTGCCTCAGAGTCTCAGTGTGTAAATGAGACAGTCGCTAACTCTGATAGCCAGTGGCAACATATGTGTGTGTGTAAATATATACAGCTCTGGAAAAAAATAAGAGTCCACTGCCCAATCTCCAGATGTGAACCCTATGAAAACCTCTGGAATGTCATCAAGAAGAAGATGGATGGTCACAAATCATCAAGTAAAGCTGAGCTGTTTGCTTTTTTGTAGTGAGAGTGGTATAAAGTTCCCCAACAGTAATGTGAGAAACTGGTGGAGATCATGGAGCC
The DNA here is from genome assembly GCF_019097595.1 of Hemibagrus wyckioides. Lineage (NCBI taxonomy): Eukaryota > Metazoa > Chordata > Actinopteri > Siluriformes > Bagridae > Hemibagrus > Hemibagrus wyckioides. The sequence continues at coordinate 243,622 of NC_080722.1, read as the reverse complement.
AGAACACATGCAGATCGGGGTTATTCCACCAAATACTGATCTCTTAATGTTATTTACACAAAGCATTAACGCAATCTGTTTACAGATGATTTACATTTTGTTTCATTTGAGTTATTAAAGCTCTGCAGATACTGCATGATCTTGGGTTATTTTGATGTGATGTCATTTCCTTTAAATATACTGTCAGGAACAGCTGGACAGTTCCCTGCCAGGCCCAGAGAGGGCGCTGGCAGGTGAACCTTGGAAGCCTGCTTCTTTGTGTGTCTTTTGTTACGCCCTTCCTATTGTTCCTATCCTGATTGTGTCACCTGTATCCCATTAGCCCTAATGTCTACCCCTATAAATAGGGATCCTTGTGTTTGTGTCCTTGTCCATGATTGTTATCTGTACCATGGTTTCTGTTGGGGTTTTGTTTGCTAGGTTCCATGTCCAAGCTAAGGTCTAGGTTTTGTTTAATTTTGTTTTGTTTAGTTATCCACGCCATGTCTAGTGTTACGTTTGTTTCCCTATGTCGTGTCTTAAATGTAATAAAAGCAGTGCTTCGCTGAATCCTGCGCATGGGTCTCATTACACCGTGTGCTGGCATGCGCACACACACCACGGGCGTCTGGGGTCGAGCCCCGCATAGGGCGGGGGTTCCAGACGTTACACATACACTCTAAATAACAATAGTTATATTTGGAATTTAGGAGAAATATTGTCACAGTTCACAAAAAATCAAACAAAACTCTTCATCTGACCAATACATGACCCTGGAAGAAAAAAAACTCATTATTTTGCAGTGGGCTCTTATTTTTTTCCAGAGCTGTGTGTGTGTCTGTGTGTGTAGGTGTCTGTGTGTGTGTGTCTGTGTGTGTGTGTGTGTCTGTGTGTGTTTGTGTGTGTGTGTGTGTGTATGTGTCTGTGTGTGTGTATGTGTTTGTGTGAGTGTGTGTGTTTGTGTGAGTGTGTGTGTATGTGTCTCTGTGTGTGTGTGTGCATGTGTGTGTTTGTGTCTGTGTGTGTGTCTGTCTTTGTTTGTGTATGTGTGTGTGTATGTGTTTGTGTGTGTGTATGTGTGTGTGTGTGTGCATGTGTGTGTGCATGTGTGTGTGAGTGTGTGTTTGTTTGTATGTGTGTATG